>NW_005871133.1:1539781-1678168 GCF_000147115.1 Myotis lucifugus
GCCACCACTGTCACACTCAGGGCAGGGCCGATGGGGAGGTTATGGCTCTACCCCGTCACACACAGAGCAGGGCCGTGGGGGGAGGGTGGTTGGGCCGCCACCCCCTGTCACACACAGAGCCGCAGGGGATCAGGGGGTTGGGATGCCACACCCTGTCACACACAGAGCCGCAGGCAAATCAGGGGGTTTGGGCGCTGCACCCTGTCATGCTGATCTGGTGCCAGGAGCCTCGCGGCTCTGCTGATCCCGGTGCTGGGAGGCATATTACCCTTTTACTATATAGGATAGAGGCCTGGGGGCGGGCTGGTTTGCCTGAAAGAGTGTCCTGGATCAGGGTGGGGGTCCCACTGGGGTGCCTGGCCAGCCTGGATGAGGAGATGATGGCTGTTTGCAGCTGGTCACACACCCTTCAGGGTGGGGGTCCCCACTGGGGTGCCTGGCCAGTCTGGGTGAGGGGCTGAGGGCTGCTTTCCGGCTGGCGGTTTTGACTGAAGCTCCCAACCACTCCTTTTTTTCTTTTTTTTTTCTCTTCTGGGCCAGCTTTAGCTGTGGCTCTAGCTCTGAGGCTTCCGCTGCTGGTTTGTTTGCCGTTCTATAATCGAAACAATGTATAACTTCAGCTCTGAGATCCCAGCCGGCTATATTTGTTAGAATGTTTCAAACTGCCAGCTCAGAGGCCGGCAAGTCAGGCAGGGAACGTTGGAGTCTGCAGTCACTGGAGCAAGCAAGCCTCATGTTTGCTTCCAGCTGCCTGGCTGCCGGCCGCCATCTTGGCTGACAGTTAATTTGCATGAGGATACGCTGATTAGCCAATGGGAAGGGTAGCAGTCGTACGCCAATTACCATTTTTCTCTTTTATTAGTGTAGACTAGAGTTAATAAATATAAATTTGTGCACTAGGGGGTGGGGGTCCCTCGGCCCAGCCTGCCCCCTTTCACTGTCCAGGAGCCCTCAGGGGATGTCCTACTGACAGCTTAGGCCCGCTGCGGAGGTTCGAAGCAGGCGCCGTGTGTGTGTGTGTGTGTGTGTGTGTGTGTCCACTGGGACGGGGCCGGCCAGGCCCTGAGTAGTACCATCACTGCTACCACTGTCATTAGCATCTGGGATGCAGGCATGGGTTGAAAAGACTGAACCACACCCCAGGCCTCTCTGACCCTGACTTCGTTCAACAGAAACACATCAAACTGTCCCTGGCAAGCCAGGATATATGTTTAACCTACCTATGGTGAAATGTCCAAAAGAACAAAGAGAGACTAACAAAAATAAAGACATAAGAGATCATCATTTATGAATGAGCAATTTTGGGAGGGATGGAATTCTTAGAAATAAGAAAATGCAAGTCTAAAAAATCGATGAACAGATAAAACAGCAGATTAGACCAGCAGAAGAGAGAATTCGCACACTGAAATATCTATCTGAGGAAATTACTATTTTTCCAATTCATATTGGAAAAATTACATAGAGAGATGATTTAATGGGAATATAAGAGAGACATAGGTATGGAGAATGAAATGAGAAATACCAAAGTACATTCATCATAGCCCCAAAAAGAAAGAATAAAGGCAATGATTTTTAAAGTAACCGAAGAAGGACAAATCACTTATATAGGAACTAGAAGCCCAGTGCACGGATTTATTAATCTCTTTCCACCCTCCCTCCTCCCCACTTCCCTGTGAAATTCATCAGTCTGTTCCATGTTTCCATGCCTATGCGTTGAGCGTCTACCCCCTGGTGGTCAGTGCATGTCATGACTACTGGCCAGTCATCCAGTCGTCTGGTTGCTTAGGGTTTTATATATATAGATTTGATTTAGATACAGAAAGAATTAATTCCTAAGTGTGTTATATACTTTAAATCTAATAATCATATTTGACTTTCTTAATTTACTAATATTTAAATAAAATAATTATGTTTCAAAAAGTGAATTAAATATCTAAGATTGTATTATTTTCTCTTCCTAATGTATTCAATACTTTAAATTTTTCTAATGCTACCTACTTTCTCACTTTAATGTTTTGGAGACCAATTTTTTAAATCTTCCATCACATAATAAAAATAGTATATTTTTAATATAAAAATAATATATTAAAATTTTTATTCTTACATAATTTGGCCTCTCACTTATAATAATTTTACTGTTCCACTTAGTTGAAAAACTTTGGAAAATCTTGAGCACAATCCATAGAACAATCTTAATATGTCAGGATTCAAACTCATTTTTGAGCCTCATGTCATAGTTATCCATAGTTTAATCAAAAACAGTGCCCTTTTATCTTTAAAGATTTATGTTCAGAATATATCATATTAGACTCAAAATATATTGTTCTGAGGTAGCACCTGAGTAATTGTGAGATTACTTTTCTGTTATGATGAGCCATAACATTAGGCATTTGTTTTATATAAGCTTTACTGCTTTTAACAGACTAATATTTTGGATTTCTATTAATTGCTATTTATTTAGCTTTCTGACTACCTCTGTGATGACACAAGAACAGTTTTATAAATAACTTTAAGAATAGAACTACATTTGCCTTGATTTATTTAGGCCAGATTTATTTTGAGATACTGAAAATTAATAGCCATATATTTTTTTTCTGATTCCATCCTTTTGAAACAGTACTGTTTCTCTCTGATGTTTTCTTGTCATTGCTGCTGGCAATTAGACAGGTCAAGAAGATTAAGGAAAATATTCCTTATATAGACCATCATTTTGTAATATAAAAAGGTTTACAAAACAGAATTTGCAGAAGCTGAGATATATGAAAATTATTCAGAGAAAATTACAAAATGTCTGATAGCTTCTGGTCAATCTACATTAATAAAAGAAGAAGAACTTTTGGAAACTAGGATGTGACATAATCTAGTGGTGTCATCCCCTCCGCCCCCCACATCCCCACCTATTTTTTTGTTATCTCTTCTTTCCCTAGAAGCAAATTTTGTTAGTATAAAACTTTGCCCTTCCTATTACAGTGTTGAACAAAAGGGCAGTTTCCATTTGCTCCACTCAATGTTCCTGCTTTGGGTACCCTCTGCTCTTAGATACTTGATTTTTATTCTGTGAAGACAGGACCTGAGTTAACACTGTTCATAATTCTCTTAATATAAAATAATATTGCTTGGTTATCAAATCTTTAGGTTTGTTTTATAAACCTGAATTGTTAAATATCCTTTATTGGGTATTCTTGTGAATTTGGTTTGGTTCTTGCATATCTTGAGCCATACTTAAGGGTACAATTTCTAGAACAGATCATATCATTCAGCTAAAATGAACATTAAGGTAGCATCGAAAGAGAAAATGTTATAAATGAGCAGTCTTAGGCATGCATGTGTATGTTTATTTATGTGTTAGTAGGGATGTTTATTTCCACCCATTTTGACTAGGTAATGGGCAGCCAACTTCTTCCTCCTCAGTCCCACCAGCTACCCTAATAAAGTCAACTCTTCAGTTGCCTATAGCCCCAGCCTGAGGAACTCAATTCCAGTCCTAGAACATGTGTACGTGTGTGCACACACATACACACATACATTAACCTTAGTTTTATGAAGTGTAATTTGTTGTTGTTGTTGCTCAAGGATGGACTCTATTTTGACTTCTTTTAAATCTCAAACTTGAAGGTGACATAGACTTTTTTTGGTTTAGTGACCTACCTTACTCTGAGCACCGTCGTCTGGAGGTTCTGAAAGAGTCTGGGATCCTCAGATCTTAAATTACAAATCTTGATTCTAAGATATCAGCCCAAAATTCCATGCGTAAAAATATGTGTGTATATATGTGTGATAATTAATTAAATTAATTTTTAGATAAAGAAGGAAAACAATGTGAAAAATAACCGGGTAAAGAAAAATGTTTTGAAGCTAAGGAGTATTTATCACTGTATACTCAAGTTAGTTATTTCGAAGAGGTTGGGATCTAAATGTTAGCAAAGAGGATGAGATTTTTCATAGGTAAAGTAACTGTGATGTAGTATTATTATAGAAAGACATATTCTCTGTAACCCAACAATTTGTTTTTACTCTAACATTGAAATAAATCCTTTTGTTGAATCAGATAAATTGCTTGGCTTGTTTTAGAGGCCATGTTATATAAGAAATACTTACCTTTGAACATCAGAACCTTACTTAGAACACTGATATGTTAACTCAGTGATGCTTATGGGAACTGAGGTGAACTGGAGAAACAGCAGACTTAACTCGGCATCTCGTGCTAACTGCAACGTGTTGTTCACTGAATGGAATAGAAGATGAAATTGGCTACAGTACTTAAATTTTTACTCTTTTTTTCTTGCTTTCTCTCTATAATTATACAGTCTCCCTTGATCTTTTATCATAACCAGATATTATTTAAATATTGTACAACTTTGAAAAACATAATAAAGTATATCCATTTTTGAAAAGCTTTCTGCTTCTTCCAGGAGTGGAAGAAGATGTAAATATTTAAGAAGCCTAAAACATTATCAACCAGATCATATCTTCCAAGTAAAACTGGGATAACTACCATTATCCTGGGTAGCATCTTCACCTTCTTGTTGCAGTATGTCTAACTGCTTTAGTCACACTGTTGTGAGACAGTGATGTGTTATGATTGTTTGAAAGGTGTTTGCAACTAATATAAAATTACAAAATCTAGAAATGAACGTTTAATTAATTAAATTAAATTTAAAGCTGCCCTTATAATAATGTGTCTCTTATTTCATTATGCTCTGTTTCTTCAATGAGAGGAGAAAGACGATTTATATTTGGTATTCCTTGAGCATACTTAAGAGTTAGTCATACATGTAAATTTTATATATCATGTCTTTGTAGTCCTGAGGAAAAAATTGTATTAAAAATAGCTTCTCTAGCCTGGAACTCGGTGCGCGCGTGGGCGTGACTGAAAGCACTCGCTATCGAGTGGGTCGCCTGGGACCTCTCCAGGGGCCAACCTCTGGCCCTGCCGGGGTCTGCCTCTCCTCCCATCCTGGCCTTCCTTTCCCATAAGTTCATGTTTTGTGTTGGGTCCAGCTTTTTCCCTTCCCACGTGTGTGGAAGCCATGCTGGCCCTTGTCCCTCCTCAGGTGTTGAGTGCGCTGTGTGGTGATGCCCGGAGGCTGCCTTGTCCTGGCCCCTGGCCTGGGCAGTGGGAGCCTGCAGGTGGCCGTTTGCTGCTGCCACCTTCACTCCTGGCTCAGGATGGCTATGGCTTTCGAGTCCCCAAACTTACTGCTTCATTCGAGTCCCCAAACTTACTGCTTCATCCATTTGGGGAAATACGTAGGGAAAGACTGCTTCCCCAGCCAGGCTGAGAGGGACAGAGGATCTATTTTTAATAAATAACATCTAGAAAACTGAAAAAAAAATAGCTTCTCTGTACCATAGTATACTTAAAGAGGCAGGCTCTGAACTGTTAGTTTATTATAATCTCTTTTTAAAGTGTAAAATAAAATTAATGTGTTTGCCCTTTAATGAATAGAGTAAGGAAAATTTAATTGGATGGCATTATACTGCTTATTTTTACCAAATTTATCTCCTCACTAGGTCTACATTTTGCTCTTATGAAATATCCTAACATTTATTTCAGTCTACTTTACAAAGTTGAATATTATAAGGTGATCATGAAGATTAGATCAAGTAGTACACCTTATCATGAATCAACCTCATTACGTCTATTCGCAGTGTGTTTTTCAAAGTGTGGTCCTCTGACCATCATCACAAGCATAACCTGTTATAAATGCAAATTTTGAGACTCCAGTCAGACATTCTGAGTCAAGGTCTCAGCAATCAGTGTTGTTCAAGGCCTCTTGAAGATTCTGATGCACACTACTGTTAGAGAACTACTCCTCTAACCAGATCCTACCTTGATAGCTTTACATTATTAGTAGCCATTAAATGGTGTTTCAAAGATAATCTTTGTTACTTAAGAACAAAGAGCAGAGAGCACTGTAGTAATTGTTAGGAGGATATTTTATTAAACCTACATAGTTGAGTAACAAGCATGTAAATATTAATACAAATTATGGTTTGTTAATAAATATCTATAAAGTAAGTAAAAGTGATTTTTCACAATCACCAGGAATATAAGAAATTTCTACCCATTGACATGTAGCTGCTATGTGTCCTGTACTTATTTAAATGTGATTGCTTTTTAGCAATAACATTTTTTAAGGTCATTTTTTTTTCTGTGAAGTTAAAAATGGAACTCAATTTCATTGACAAGTTCCCTGCCTATAGAATTATTGTTTATGACACTCTTTTTTTGGAACTTGACCAGTCTTTGAAGCATCTTTCTGACTTAAATGTTATCTTCAAAGTGTCAAGGGTAAAAAAATAAGATCACAGTAAGCAATTTTCCATAGGAGATTGAATTTTTATAGTTTAGAAAGTATTTAGAAATTAAAGATAAAATGTCTTATTTACAGGGAATAGCTAAATCTAATTAAACATCATTATTTTAGACACTACTAGTTCAGAAAAGTTTATATCTGAAATAGAAATAGAAATTTCTACTATTGCTCAAGGAAAAAAAATTTAGCAATCAAATTAAGTATGAGAAAGTAGAAACATTAAGCTAATTAAGAAAAATGGTTTTAAAGTTGTAATGGCATCCTTTTTTCCATTTATTATGAATAATCTATTAATAATGAATGATATCTATTAGTACTTGGACAATAAAGGCACATATAATCTTCATTATCTATAGCATACTAGTATATATGATTGAAAGGGTAAAGCTACATTGTTAAAACTATGCTGCCGTTTGGATTTTTAAATAATTTAGATCACTTTTTCCTGTTTTATTCTCTTGCTCTTTTCCTTCTAATTGTGCCTTCACCAGCTCTTGCCCCCCTATACTTCTTCCAATTTCCACTTCATTTGACCTCTTATTCTCTTTAGATTCCACTATTTCAGTGTTCTGCTTCCTGCCCCCACTTGTCAACATTCTAAGATTTAGGTTCTTGCTCTCCATTCTCTTTTCCTTCACTTTTGGTTCTCAACCACTGTTTCTAGGTTTGGTTTCTGTTTTTTTGTATTATTCCTGTTCTCTAACTGGTGAGATCAAAACTGCAAGGATGTAAGGCGAATTGGAAGGTAGAAGCATAGAGAGAATTGACATGTATTGACTACTCTGTGATAGGTGATTTACTTATATCATTTACTTCTCATAAGATGTAGATATGTTTTACTATTATATCCATTTATTCATAAGTACACTAAAGCTCAGAAAAGTTAAACATTTTGTTGTAATGCACAGAACAATTAAGTGATAAAGCCAAGTTTCAAAGTATATTGGTTCATTTACTCATTAATACTTTTATTCAAAAAAAATTTATTGAATACACATAGTATATGTTGGATATTGTGCTAGGTGCTGCAATATATCCAGCCCTTATTCTCATCTACCTTAAATATGTAGTGGCATTGTCTGATCTCTCAGATGATGATTTTACTGCTATACCAAACAGCTTAAGAGGAGAAAGAGCCCTAGCCAGTTTGGCTCGGTGGATAGAGCGTCAGCCTGCAGACTGAAGGGTCCCAGGTTCGATTCCGGACAAGGGCATGTACCTTGGTTGTGGGCACATCCCCAGTAGGGGGTGTGCAGGAGGCAGCTGATCGATGTTTCTCTCTCATCGATGTTTCTAACTCTCTATCTCTCTCCCTTCCTCCCTGTAAAAAATCAATAAAATATATTTTTAAAAAAGGAAAAAGAAAAGGGAAATAGAAGGTTCTGATGGTTCATAGAAAAGATGTATTTGACATAGATGTAAGAAAGACCATATTTGTGCATTACTTAGGGATACTCTATTGAAAAGTTGGTTTTTGTCTAGTCCTAGAGAGAGTCTGACAATCTCCCCATCACTACTGTGAGCACCGGTGCCTTTTAGTGACATCACCACAGTATATAATTTCCTTTTCTGTTCTGTTCTAAAATATACAAAAATTGTGTCTATAAGCCCAAATTCTCTAAAACAGCGGTTCTCAACCTGTGGGTTGCTACCCCTTTGGGGGTCGAACGACCCTTTCACAGGGGTCGCCTAAGACCATCGGAAAACACATATATAATTACATATTATTTTGTGATTAATCACTATGCTTTAATTATGTTCAATTTTTAACAATGAAATTGGGGGTCACCACAACATGAGGAACTGTATTAAATGGTCGCGACAATAAGAAGGTTGAGAACCACTGCTCTAAAAAGTCTTCAGAAAGAATTAACTGTCCTCCCTAAATTATGTTTGGAGAAAGATGAAGACCTTTGTATAAAAAATTCATTAATCTATCCATCCATCATCCATATATTTATTAATACACTAAAAATAATTAAGATGGTTTATCCAAACACATAGAACATAACTTTTAACAAGATAAATGTGAAAAAATAGGGCAAGAAACAATAAGATGCAATTCAGTTGTGTTCAGGAAGCATACTAAAACAGTATCCACAAATTTTCCTCTTTTCTAAAGGATAATTTAATTCACAAGCATCATAATTTAAAAACAAACTAGTAGCACAGAAAAAGACCCATTCTTAGTTGTGACACTTAAGAGGAAATTTCTCTATAGATTCTCTTAAATAGGATCACAATGCAATGTAGTGAACAGTGGCCTCAGATAGTTTGTGATGTAAGTATGAGTCGCACTGAGCCATTTCATTGGCTTCAATTGCATGCCACAAAAGCAAAGTCCAGTAAAACGATTCTTTGAAAAGTGAGATGAGGCAATCAAGGTAAACCACTGTGATCTGACCAAATTCAATTGCATATTTTAAGAGTATGTAGAAAATTTAATGAATTGCATATTTTTTAGGTAATTCTCAAATATAATTTGCCAATTGAGTTTTTTATGTACCAGGTAACAGTGAGTTTACACAAACTCTTATAAGTTTGTTTTCATTAATGCAACATCAATGCATAGAATACAATTTAGTACATAGGTGTTTAATAACTAATGTGGAGATGGATAAGTGCTGTGCTTTAAAGTATTTGTTTAAATGAAAGACTTCTCTCAGCTACATGTTGGTATTTTCCCTTATCTTTAAATAAACTATGCTACTGTACTTTGGAATATATCCTTTTAACATGGAAATAGTGTTTCTTCTCAAGAGACCTCAAAATCATACCAGACAGATTGAATTTGGAAAATAAAAGATTCTGATAATGCTAGCTTGGCAATTTTTATCTATACATTTAAATGAAAGTAATTAACTTCTAAATTTAGGAATTTAAGAATTTCCTTTCTCCTATCTGTTGACCCTCTATTTTTAAAGCACAATTTATTGAAAAATATTTTGGTATATTAGTTTCCTTTAAATGTCTGCCATTGTAAAGTATTGAATTATGCTGGGATTCAGTAGACCAGTAGATTACATCAATTCTAGTCGTCCTTTATTCTGTATAGTTATAAGGGGTTAACTAACAATTAATCTTAAAAGTTGACTGATATCTCTAACACATACTCGATGCATATTAACTGCTTTGCCCAGTCCTCATTCTACATTTTTCCCAGAGCTACAATCTAAGAATATCTCTCTACTTCTAATGAAATATTGAAATATAAACCTTTGTCCATAATTTACGTTTTATCTCATTTGCATTTTTCTTATTTATTGGAACACTTTGTTTTGCAAATTTCACTTTTGTACTGCCCCCAAGTATTGTAAGCTATATTTATAAAAACAGAGGATTAGGAATTAATTAAATCATATATTTCACACTCAAGTTTTAACCTAAGTCATATCTTTACCATCACAGAATAATATATACCTAATTTGATTTACCTTTAGAAAAGAAATATTCCTGTCTCCTTCATTAGCTTATTCCAGGTTTAAACACACTTGTCTTAAAAATGTTCTATCTTAAAACTTGTTATATAAATAAAGCCTATCACTTTTATTATTTTTAAAGTAGATGGTAATTCATATTGAAGATATGGAACCTAGAGGGTTTTTTTCTACCCAATACATGGGAAAAGTTGACTGATGACTTCTTGAGTTCCTTTTAATTATATCATAAAAGTATAGAGCTAGGAGAGATACAAAATGATCGCAGGGTTTCAGGGAGGGACTAATTATTTTAAGAGTGATAGACAAAAATAAATTTACCCAAATTTCTTACCCTTAGAAATCTATTGAGCCCTTATAGCAATCTGGGACTTTCTTTTAAAATTTAGGTCAGGGGTCCTCAAACTACGGCCCGTGGGCCACATGCGGCCTGCTGAAAACATTTATCCGGCCCACTGGGTGTTTTTGCCGCCACTGCCTGTTGCTTAGCAGCCGACTAGTTTGTTTTTTAAACTATAGTCCGGCCCTCCAACGGTCTGAGGGACAGTGAACTGGCCCCCTGTTTAAAAAGTTTGAGGACCCCTGATTTAGGTTATTAGGCGAGATGAGACTTTTATCAAATACTTCAGAATTGTAAGATATAAGAAAGGTCTGCTAATGTAAAAGTTCCCTGTATGTCCTGGTCCTCGGCTTTTATTCAGTGGTCCCAAAGAACTGAGTCTTGCTGCCTTAAAAAAAAAAAGTCTGAAGAACTACAAAGTGTGGTTTAGGAAAAGTATGGTTTATACTTACATTGAAGTTAATTTTACTACTCTGCATTCCTTCTTTTTGGCTAGTTTCACTCAGTCTGCTATTTAATCTTTAATTACAGGCCACAAAAGAAGTAATAGAACGGGAAGCACCAGGGATGGCCCTGGCAATGCTGATGGGATCACTTAATGTTACACCTCTGGGCATGCTCTCTAGGTAAGAAAGTCACCAAAATGTTGCAAATAAAATTAATTCCATACTATTAATCACTACAATAGACTGATAAACCCAAGAAACTTGAGTTATAACAATTAAGTTTGCCCCATATGTTCCCAAGAATTAAAAGTCTTAGTTTCCTGTCCAGTCAAATGTTGGACATTAGTTTCTTTCAAGATTTTTCTTTTTGCATATTATATTTAAAGTTTTAGAAAGTACTATATTACTGCTAAAAGTTGTTAGTCCTAACACAGAGAAGAGTCCAGTTTATTAAGATGTAAAACTATTCTTTTTGTGATTATCTGCAATCATTAATTAATATTCATTAATTGCATTCAAATACTAATTTGATAAAACTAAACAGTAGAATTTCTAAAATTAAGTTGTTCTCACAAGTTACTAACTTTTATTCCAGTTTGTAATTAGATATATTGATATCTGGTCATGAAAACTCAATTAATAGTACATTATTATTTTATTAAATTAGTGTATTTAAAACTATGCTTTTGTTGACATAGATGTTGACATCCATCTCAATCTAATGCAGTGATGGCGAACCTATGACACCTCTGACACGCGAACTCATTTTTTTGGTTGATTTTTCTTTGTTAAATGGCATTTAAATATATAAAATAAATATCAAAAATATAAGTCTTTGTTTTACTATGGTTGCAAATATCAAAAAATTTCTATATGTGACACGGCACCAGAGTTAAGTTAGGGTTTTTCAAAATGCTGACACGCTGAGCTCAAAAGGTTCGCCATCACTGATCTAATGGTTTATTTATTTATTACTTTAGCAACTCTTAGATTAAAATCTCCTTTAATGAGGACAACATATAACATATCATTTAAGTTAAAGACAGAAGTATAAATTAGTGAGAGTCTGTTGATTTAATGATTTGATTAAATAGACAGTTGATCTCAGAGCAACCTAAAAATACACAGCAACTTTATAATATAAGCATACCACAATCATTTATAGCCATTTATTGACCCTATGTACAATATGAATATATAAGTAAATATATGCATTTAATGCTTAGAATGTGAGTTACAATGCCCTTTCTTTTACTTGGACTAAGTTTATATCCCATGAAGAGAAGCCACTTGAAAATAACTAAAAGGAAATGTGAATGGGTCATTAGATACTGTATTCCCTTTGCTATCACAAGTACTATATGGGAATATTTTAGTAAGAGCAAAAATAGAATTAAAGTAGAATGATAGAGATTTTAAACTTAAAAGACCATGCTGATCTTTAAGGAACTTATATTAACTCTTTTATTCTGTTGGGGATTTTTTTTTTTTTAGCCTTTACTTATATTACTATAGATATGAGGTCGAGAGTCACATTTGATCCCTTTTCTCTATGGAATTAAGTGTAGTTATCTGTGAACATAAAATAACTCTTTCTTGGAATAAAAGAAATATAGTTAAAGAATTAAACTTCATCTCTTGTTAATTCTTTTATAATGTAAATTCTATTTTGGCAGGCATAGTGATACTCTATTTGACAGGCCCCATATTAACCATTAGGGATACTAAGAATAGAAAAAAATATGTAAGGCCTTGTCCTTAATGATCCCACAGTTAACCTGGAGAACTTGTTCTTTGCAACTGTTAAGGTAATCCTTAAAATTGACTATAGATTTCTTGATCCAGTATAGAAATATTACTTTTTTTCTTATTGAAAGATTTTTCTGGATTAATTCCTTTTCCATCTTTTGAATCCACTGGACTGAGCACTGGACTGCTGAGTAAGTGGATAACTAATCAACAGGAGCTGATTCTAAGTACTTTGTATAAGGTCATCATCTTTATGCTGTGGGCTTTGAAAATTAAAACATATACACATCAGGGTAACAGATTCTTCTAACTTTTCTTTCTGTTCGTTGCCGACTTAACTGAGAGTTTCCACAGATTTGAAACAGTTAATAGATTTGAAACAGTTCTACATGAGTGGAAAAGGAAATTGTAGAATATTTCCATGAATGTTCATTTTTTGGTGCTTTTTAAAGCCTTTTTTAATTCCTATTTTTAAAACAGCCATGATTAGATTGATGCTTCCTTTTGATAGCATTTTTACCTTGTATGTACTTTGGACTTTGCGTATACTTCTATTATAACACATGCTATATTGTAATTATTTACAAACAGTCCTCAGGTTACGTCAGACTCGACGTACGTTGTTTCATGGTTACATCGCCATCTCCCATTTATTTGTAAAAAAAAAAAATGTTCCATCATTTCGACATATGTTCATATGTGCTTTATGCTTTTTATTATTTATTTACCAAAACTAAAGGTCAGGAATTGTTATCTTTCTTTTAAATTTCTTTTACTGTTTCACTTCATTACTGCTGTGTATGTGCTCCATGTGAGTGACGTAGGTGCTTATGTAGGTAGGTTCCAACTTACAGCGAAAATCGCGTTACATCCATAGGAACGGATCACCGACGTAGCCCGAGGACCTACTGTACTTTCTTGTCTGTATTACCTAATTTGTATAAAACTCTCAAGAACAGGAGCTTTGTCTTACTCATTTTTACATCCTCACCCTGCAAAACAACTTTTAACACATAGTAAGTACTCAAAAAATATTTATTGTTAAGGTTATTTTTATTGATAAATCAATACATCCTAATTCTAATAGAATTTTTTTCAAGGTAATCTATCAAGTTGGTGCCTTGCATTTCTGTTTTTATCTCTAGAAAGCAAAATTAAATAAAAATACCTTTCAGAATCACCAAATCTATTCCAAATTGTTTTTATCTATTTGATTACTTGATATACTATAGGTTTTCAGTATAAGAAAGTTGAAAGATAGTATCAAGTATTAGTTAAGAACATCATCTCTGAAGGCAGATGGCTGGCTTGGGTTCTATTGGGGCTCTACTACTTACTAGCTACTTAACATCTGTTTTGTTTTCTTATCTGTATAATGAGGATGTTAATAGTACCAGTGTTCTTGAATTAAGTGAGTGAGTCCATGTAAAGTATTTAAAACAACGACTGATTTATAAGTCTTATTTAAGTGTTAATCGTTGTGGTATTTTTATTGGTTGGGTGTTCTAGTTCTTAAACAAGTCTGTTGGAAATACCTTCTAATAGCTTTCTTTCATCTGAAAATGCCTTTATTTTACCTTTATTCCTGAAGGATATTGTCACTAGATGTAGTATTCTGGATTGACAGCTCTTTTTTTTCAGCACATTAAAAAAAAAGTTACACTGCCTCCATGATTCCTAACAAAACTTAAGTGATAAGGAAAGTTATAGCTGTAAATGCTTACATTTAAAAAGAAAAGTCTCAAAACAACCACCTAACATTATAGCTTAAGGAACTAAAGAAAGAAGAATGAACAAAACCCAAAACTAGAAGAAAAAAGAAAATAATAAAGATTAAAGCAGAAATAAAATAGCAAATGGAAAAAGCAATACAGAAAAATTAACTAAATCAAATATTGTTTCTTTAAAAAGATCAACAAAATTGGATAATCTAGATGAAATGGACAAATTCCTACAAACACAAAGCCTAGTAGATTGAATCACAAAGGAATAGAAAATCCAAATAGATCTGTAACTAGTAAGAAGACTGAATCAGTAATCAAAAACCTACCTACAAATAAAATGCCTGTATCAAACGGCTTCACTAATAAGTCTACCAAACATTAAAAAATAATGGATACCAATCCTTCTCAAACTCTTCAAAAAAATTGAAGAGAAGGGAACACTTCCTAACTAATTCTATGAGGGCAGCACTACCCTATACCAAGGAAAGACAAAAAAAAACTTCAAGAAAACAACTGACCAATATTCCTTATGAACATTGATGCAAAAATATTCACCAATATACTAGCAAACCAAATTCAGCAGCATATTGAAAGAATTATGCACCATGATGAAGTGGGATTTATATCTAGAATGCAAGAATAGTTCTTCATACAAAAAAACAAAACAAACAATCAATATACCACACTAACAAAATAAAGGATTAAAAACACTGAGTAGCTCAGTTGATACAAAAAAAATTATTTGACAAAATTCAGCATGCATTCATGTTAATAACACTTAATCTGAAATAGAAGGAAACTACCTTAACATAATAAAGGCCTTATATTAAAAAACACACAGCTAATATCATACTCAATGGTGAAAGACTGAATGCTCTTTCTCTAAAATAGGAACAAGACCAGGATGCCAATTTTTGCCACTTAAAAAAAAAAGCTATTGGAAGTTGTAGCTGGAGCATTAGGCAAAAATTAATTAATTAATTAATTAGTTAATTAATGGAATTCCAAATTGGGAAGAAAGAATTGAATTTATTCTTGTTTGACTTAATCTTCTATGTAACAAAAACCCTAAAGATTATACTCACACAACCCATTAGAACTAAGAATTATATTCAGCCAAGCTTAAGATACATAATCAACATGCATTTGATCAACATGCAGTTGTGTTTCTATACATTAACAATAGCATTTAAAAGAATAAAATTCTTAGTCATTATCTTGATCAAGGAGGTGAAAGACTTGTACACTGAAAACTACCAAACATTGCTAAAAGAAATGAAAGACTTAATTAAATGGAAATCCATCCCAGGTTTATGGATTGGAAAATTTAATTATGAAAATGTCATTACTACCCAAAGTAATCTACAGATGTAATGCAGTCCTATCAAAATACACATAGCAACATCCGTTTGCAAAAATAGAAAATTTTATTCTAAAATTTATAGAAAATCTCAAGGGACCTCAAATAGCCAAAATAATATTGAAAAAGAACAATAAAGTAGGAGGACTCTCTCTCCCTGATATCAAACTTATTAAAAAGCTACAATAATTAAAACTGTGCTACTGGCATTAAGACAGACTTTTTTAAACCAATGGAATAGAATAGAGAGGTCAAACCTGACTGGTGTTGCTCAGTTGGTTGAGCAGTATCCCATGCACCAAAAGGTCACTGGTTTGTTTCTCAGTCAGGGTATATGCCCAGGTTGTGGGCATGACCCCAGTAAGGGCATGCAGGAGGCAGCCGATCAATGTTTCTCTCACATTGATGTTTCTCTCTCTCCCTCTCCTTTCCTCTCTCTCTCTAATACCAATAAAAACATATTTTTTAAAAGAGGATTTTAAAGAAGAGAAAGAATAGAGAGGCCAGTTATTTTTGAGAAGGGTACTAAGACAATTCAGTGTGGAAAATTATAATCTTCCCAAATGGTGTTGGGAAAATTGAATATCCACATGAAAAGTATGAAGTTGGACCCATACCCTACACCATATATTATAATTAACTTTAAAAGAATCAAAGACCTAAATGTAAGAGTTAAAACTATAAAACATGTGGAAGAAAACTTCAGGGGAAAGCTTGATGACATTAGATTTTGCAGTGCTTTTTGAATATAATATCAAAAGTAATAAAATAAAGTAGAGACAAGTTGAAATTTGTCACCATTAAAAACTTTGTGCCTCAAATCACAATATCAACAAAATAAAGTGACAACCACAGAATGGTAAAAAAAAAAATTGCAAGTCATATATCTGATAAGGGTTTAATATCCAGAATATGTAAAGAACTCCAACTCAAAAACAAAACAAACACCCCAATTTAAAAATGGGCAGAGGACTTAAATAGGTATTTCTCCAAAGAAGATATACAAATAGCCAGTAAGCACATGAAAAGATACTCAACATCAGCAATCATTAGAGAAATGCAAATCAACTACAATGAGATACCACTTCACACCTATTAGGATGGCTGTTATCGAAAAAACAAACAAACAGAAATTCAAGCACTGGTGAGGGTGTAGAGAAATTGGAACCCTTGTACATTGTTAGTGGGAATGTAAAATGGTGCAGCTGTTGTTTAAAACAGTATGGCCACTACTCAAAAAAATTAAATATAGAATTACTGTATTTTCCAGCAATTCCACTTCTGAGTATATGCCTAAAATAACTGAAAGCAAAGACTGGAACAGATACTTGTACACCAGTGTTTATAGTGTTATTCACAACAGCCAAAAGGTGGATGCAACTCATATGTCCATTTATGGATGGATGAATGGATAAACAAAATGTGTTACATACCAATACATACAATGGAATATTAGTCTTAAAAATGAATGAATTTCTGATACATTATACAACATGGATGACCTTAGAGATGTGCTAAGTTATTGTTTATTGGACAGTTTCAGTACAGAATGATGACAAAGTTCTGGAGATGTATAGTGATGGTTACACAGCAGTGTGAATGAATATACTTAATGCCAGTGAACTGAACACTTAAAATTGGTTAAAATGGTAAATTGCATGGTATGTATATTTCACCACAATTTGAAGAAATGCTTTAGGATAGTAAATACAGCATCCATGGCATGCAAATTTTCTTGGTATATTGCTACAATACATCAGACACAGCTTCCATTCAGCATCATAGGAAGTGCATCAGGTTGCAAAAGACAAGTGAGATAGGTTTGGGATGAATAACTACTGCAGCACAGGAAAGCTGGTACCTTTTCCCTCCTCTCACCCCCCCTAATATATTTTTTTATGTACTTTAGTCCCATAAGAGTTTTTTTTGTTTGTTTGTTTGTTTTTTTTACAGAGAGGAAGGGAGAGGGATAGAGAGTTGGAAACATCGATGAGAGAGAAACATCGATCAGCTGCCTCCTGCACACCCTCCACTGGGGATGTACCCGCCGCAACCAAGGTACATGCCCTTGACCGGAATCGAACCCAGGACCCCTCAGTCCACAGGCCGACGCTCCATCCACTGAGCCAAACCGGTTAGGGCCCCATAAGAGTTTTTTGATAGCTGAGTTCCATCGTCATAAGCCATATAATAAACAATCTGGGCCCTTCCAGAAATGGTCAAGGTAGAAGGAAAACTGGAGAGACTTGGGAGCTGAGGGGCAAGTGAAGGCCATGCTGCCCCCTGGGAAAGTTTCCCAAAAGGAGAACCTGGACCTACAGTGTGAATGGGGGTCCTGCTCCTTTCTGTGTTTGGCCATGTAGGAGTTGTGTGAACACGTCACTCAGCTCCTGCAGAAGTACCTGCACAGCTTGGGGAAGGAAGAAAAGGATGATGAGGAGGATATGCTGGAGGAAGAATACCCCTGCATATGGCAGGAGTGTGGCCTTTGTCCTCTGGACAGTTCTGCTGACCTTGTCCACCATGTCCACTACCACTGCTACCATACCAAGCTGAATCAGTGGGGGGCTGCCAGCCCTGCAGAGCCAGGCCAACTTCAGCCCTTTCATTTGGACTTCCACAGCTACAACATGACCTGACATCCCTGACCACTTCCCATGTCTGTGGGAGCACTGTGAGAGCTCCTTTAATAATCCTGAGTGGTTCTATTGGCATGTGGAGGGGCACAGCCTGTGCTGTGAATACAAAGCAGTTGGCAAAGACAACCATGTGGTGCTGTGTGGCTGGAAAGGCTGTACCTGTACCTTCAAGGACCACTGTAAGCTTTGTAAGCACCTCTGTAGCCATACTCAGGAAAAGGTGGTGGCCTGCCCCACCTTCAGGGGCATGTTTGCCAAAAATACCAAGTTCTTAGATCACATCTATTGCCAGACCTCATTGGATCAGCAATGCTTCCAGTGCTCTCACTGTTCCATGAGATTTGTGACAGGTGTTGTGCGACCATATGCATAACCATGTGAATCACTATACCGTAAGTGTCCTCTGTGTGATATGATCTGTCTGCTGCCATCCTCCCTCTGCAACCACATGCACTTTTGCCACAGTGAGGACTGGCCTTTTAAATGTGACTCTTGTAACTTCAGCTGCAAGAATCTACTTGATTTCTAGAAGCACCTGGA
This sequence comes from Myotis lucifugus, assembly GCF_000147115.1. Classification (NCBI taxonomy): domain Eukaryota; kingdom Metazoa; phylum Chordata; class Mammalia; order Chiroptera; family Vespertilionidae; genus Myotis; species Myotis lucifugus. Next base: position 1,558,337 of record NW_005871133.1, read on the forward strand.
TACCCATAGCAAGGAGCCAGCCTACAGGTATCATTTTGAGAACTGCAACTTTAGTGCCCGAGCCCTCTGCTCTGTCAAGTCCCATTACTGAAAAGTGCATGAAGATTACTCAGAGCCAAAGTTCAAATGTCATGTGTGTACCAAATGCTTCACAAGGAGCAACAGCCTCACCATGTATCTTCATAAGAAGCACCAGTTCAAGTGACACTTGAACAAGGAACATGAAGACGGCTACATGCGGCTGTAGCTACTTCGCTATGAAAGTGTAGAGCTGACACAGCAACTGCTGTGGCAATCACGAGAAGGATTGGACCTGAGAGCATCACTGAATGAGAGCAGCCTGCAGAGCATCATTCTAAAATCAGCATCAAGGGAGTCAGGACCCCAGGAAGAGGTGGAAGAGGAAAGCAGAGGTGGTGAGGGGATAGCCCTCTCAGCCTCTCACGACACCTCCAGAACTGTCATCCATGTGGTGAATCAGACCAATGCCCAAGAGATAGTCTACTATGTGCTGTCCAAAGACACTGGAGAGCCCCCCACACCCAGCACCCAAGCCCCCCTCAGGGATCATCATGGAAAAGTTTCAGGGAATAGCTGAGGAATCAGAAGTCCAGATGGTCTAAAGGTGATTGAACATGACCATTCCTAACCCAGGCTTGGGTTTGAGCCAGGCTGGTGGCAGTGCCCCTTTGAGCAGTCCTTGCCAATGGATGCCTTTTGGAGTGGGGCTGAGAGCAGTGTGGTCCACTCTGGACCTGGCTTGCATCACTCAGCAGACTCTAAGGACTTTCCTTTTCTGCCAGACCATGTTTTTGTGGGGATCCTAGGAGTTTGGACTTTTTGAGGAGGACACCCTGGTTGTATATATTCTTGTAGAGGAAGCTAGTAGCAGGCTTAACCATGACCCCTAGACATGCTGGATTAGTGATTAATATCCTGAGCTTGCATCCATTCCCATCTTTAGGGTTTCTTAGGCCTAGGGATGACATGTAACTAGGCCCTGCAATGGCCCTTTCATCCCAACCAGTCAAGGCAGTGTGAACCAGGCATCCATTTCCCTCCAAAGGGTTCCTCCTACAACCCAAGGACTTCCATGTTATTCTGAGGGATGGGGCTAGGGGCACTGAGTGTGTATATGTGCTTCTGCTGTTACAAAAAATAAACAATCTGAGTAACATGGTTCAAGTTCCTCATGGTATCTTCAGATCCTTGCACAGCAACTCTAGTACAGCTTTAGTTCAGAAGCATCTAGAGCACAGGATCAGTTCAGTGCATTTTTTTAAGTAAGCAGTTTGACCCAGAATTGTCTCTTTCATTATCTCCTTGACTTTGGAAGGGGTCGAGTCCAGCTGTTATCTCCTCAATACCATAACCACATAATGGCATAGGTTTGGATTATTTGTGTAATCTCAAAAACATCAAGTAAAGGAAAATTTAATTTAAAGTGTCTCTGTGTTGGAAGTTTCCCAAACTTTGGACTGACATAAATCCTCTCTTCAGGAATTATACTTCAACCTAAACCTCAAAGGTTTGTCACAGATGAAGTTCTACAGAAATTAGCAGGTCACCCATACAAGTATCAAGGCACATTAAGGAATGAGAGACCTGAAAGACTTAAAATCCTGGTATCAGAATAAACAGAAATAATGTAATATATCTAAGAGAACTAAAAAAGAAGCTGGAAAATTATATTCAAGTAGCAAGTAGTTTTAAAAGAATGAAGCATATTTAGATAGGTAAAATATAATAATGACAAGTATTAAACTAAATAGATAGATTAGATTGCAGATTATATATAATTGAAGAGAGAATTAGGGAACTAGAAGAAAATATTTGAAGAAATTATCCAGAATGCAGTTCAGATTGACAGAGACATAAAAATTAAGAAGCATTGAGAATACAGTGAGAATATCTATATATAAAAAAGCCTAAGTGTCCGTCTCACCGTCAGACTGGTAGCTATGATGCGCACTGCCCACCAGGGCCAGACACTCAATGCAGGAGCTGCCATGATGCACACTGGCCATTTAAAAAGAAATGGCACCGTGGACTGGGCACCGACAAACCAACACTTGGCTTCCCCCAAGCCAGACACAGGCTCCTCCACGATCCCAGAGCAACAGCCCACCAAATCGCAGTCAACGCTGCCAAGACCCCATGGTGCAAAATGCAGCCTGCAGCCCAGCCCAGCCTGGAAACAGTGGCTGTGGGTGCCAGGTAATGACATCATGTAGCAACGCCCGACTAGCCTCCTGGGAGTTTCTTTCGCCCAGGGACCCGACTTGCTTTATAGCCAAGTGCAAACATTTCACAGTTTAACCAAATGTCTGTGAAGTGTTTTCCCATGTCTCATCTCATTTGATCCTCACAGAATCCTGGAGTAGGTAGATAGGAGACTTTATTTTCTTTTCATTAGCCGGAAAATGGAGATTTAGAAAGTTTAGAAACTTGACCCGACTGAAAACAAGTAAGAAATGTTGGACCTTGAAAATGACTTCAGGTTTTCTCACTGCGCAGGATAAAGTCAAACACTGCCACAGTTAGATATTTCACCCTTTGTTCTCCCTGCATGATCTACAATAATAATCTGCTTCATAGCCCTAGCCAGTTTGGCTCAGTGGATAGGATGTCGGCCTTCGGACTGAAGGGTCCCGGGTTCGATTCCGGTGAAGGGCACATGCCCGGGTTGTGGGCTCGGTCCCCAGTGTGGGGCGTGCAGGAGGCAGCTGATGCATGATTCTCTCTCATCATTGATGTTTCTATCTCTCTCTCCCTCTCCCTTCCTCTCTAAAATCAATAAACATATATTTAAATAAATAAATAAATAAATAAATAAATAAATAAATAAATAATCTGCTTTGTGTTGATATTTACTGCTGTGTTGCAGACACTTATCTGAAAGAGAAGTTTGGTTGCTTCACTGTGCTGGAAAAAGTTTAGCTAAATCAGAAAGCAGGTCTAATTAAGCAAGTTATATATATAAAGCTCTCACGGACACCAATCACATGTGTCTGTTTCCATCTGTCATTCTCAATTGTGATTTGGTTGACACTTCTATTATAGAGAAAGGGTGAATAGTGATATTAAAATATTTCTTCTAATTAATTTCCTTTCAATGTGCACAAATCCATATAAATTATAACTGGAGTTCAGAAAGAGATAATAGAGAATGAAGGAAAGGAAATGTTTGACAAATAAAACCATGGAAAAGAGATCTTAAAATTTTCAGAAAATGAAATATATGATATGTAAGTTATACTTAAATATAGTTGTTGAAAATGCATAATTCTTTATATCTTGGAATTGTAATTTTGTTTTTTTTCTCAGTGTAATAAACAATAAATGGTATATTATTTAGATACTAGAGGCCCGGTGCACAAAAATTTGTGCACTCGGGCGGGGGGGGGGGGGGGGTCCTCAGACCAGCCTGTGCCGTCTCGCAGTCTGGGGCCCCTCGGGAGATAATGGCCTGCTGGCTTAGGCCCGCTCCCGGGTGGCAGAGGTCAGGCCCAATCGCTAGGTGCAGCCCCTGGTCGGGCTAAGAGCAGGGCTGATTGGGGAGTTGGGCGCCGCCCCCTGTCATGCACAGAGCAGGGCGGATCGGGAGGTTGCGATGCCACCCCTAGTCACGCTCAGAGCAGGGCCCATCAGGGGGTTGGGGAGCTCCCCCCTGTCACGCACAGAGCAGGGCCCATCAGGGGGTTGAGGAGCTCCCCCCTGTCACCCACAGAGCAGGGCCGATCAGGGGGTTGGGGCGCTGCACCATGTCACACACAGAGCCGCAGGGTGATCAGGGGGTTGGGGAGCTCCCCCCTATCAGGCACAGATCAGGGCTGATCAGGGGGTTGGGGCGCCTTCCCCTGTCACAAACAGAGCAGGGCAGATAGGGAGGTTGTGACCCCGCCCCCTGTCACACACAGAGCCGCAGGGCAATCAGGGGGTTTGGGCGCTGCCCCCTGTCACGCTGATACCGGTGCCAGGAGGCCTCGCAGCTCCGCTGATCCCAGTGCTGGGAGGCATATTACCCTTTTACTATATAGGATAGAGGCCTGGTGCATGGGTGGGGGCTGGCTGGTTTGCCCTGAAGGGTGTCCTGGATCAGGGTAGGGGTCCCCACTGGGGTGCCTGGCCAGCCTGGGTGAGGGGATGATGGCTGTTTGCAGCTGGTCACACACCCTTCAGGGTTGGGGTCCCCACTGGGGTGCCTGGCCAGTCTGGGTGAGGGGCTGAGGGCTGTTTTCAGGCTGGCGGGTGACTGAAGCTCCCAACCTGTTCTTTTTTTCTTTTTTCTTTTTTATTCTGGGCCAGCTTTAGCTCTGAGGCTTGGCTCCAGCTCTTAGGCCTCTGCTGCTGAAAGCAGGTATCTGGTTTGTTTGGGTTCTATAATTGAAACAATGTTGCGGTCCTGCTGGCTGAAACCAGGCTAGCTGAAAGCAGGTTTCTGGGGTTTTGTTTAGCTTCTATATTTGTAACAATGTTTCAAACTGCAAGCTCAGAGGCCGGCAGCGGCAGGCGGGGAACGTTGGAGTCCTCCGTCACTGAAGCAAGCAAGCCTCATGTTCGCTTCTAGCTGCCTGGCTGCCGGCCGCCATCTTGGCTGGCAGTTAATTTGCATATCGCCCTGATTAGCCAATGGGAAGGGTAGCGGAGGTACGGCTAATTACCATGTTTCTCTTTTATTAGATAGGATATATTTCTTTGCTTAATAGCAATATTAAACATTTACATGTATTTATATACTTCCTATTTCCTCATTTATAAGTTGCATATTCACTTCATTTATCAATTTTTAGGCTAGTCTGCTTTTTTATTGATTTTATGAGTTTTTACATATTAACATTTTAAGTCATATTTTTCTAATTAGTTTTTTGTGCACTTTTATATTTACCTATAGTATTTTGTCAAATGGAAATTCAGTTTTATGAATATAAATCTTTCAAAAATTGGAGAGAAGAAAAACACAAAACACCTAAAATTAAACAGCAATGTTACTCATTGTTAACCTCTTAATAACAATAATTGAAACAAGATACTGGAATAATGCTTTCAGTGTGCTGAAAGAAAATAATTGATAACCAAGAATTACACATCCAGTAAGTTGTCATTCAGGAATGAAGGAGGGAAGAAATGCCATTTTCCTACTTATAGAAATTGGTGATTTTATTACCCAAACAACCGCACTTAAAGAATTTAAAGGATATCCTTCTTGCCAATGAAATTTTATCTCAAATGAAGAGTTGAGAATTCAAGAAGGAAAAGAGAATAAGACAGTGGTAAATATATGAGTAAAATTATTTAATGTACCTTGTAAAACAATAAAAATTATGTCTGCTTTATATTAGAAAATAATATGCTGGAACATTCTTAGAAAATATAGTTATACTAGAGGCCTGTTGCACGAAAAGATTCGTGCAATAGGCCTGGGTCCCGGGTGCCGGAGGAAAACCGGTGCCGCTCCGGCCAGAGCCGCCCTCACAGCCCTCAGTCTTCGCTCCTCCACTTCGTGCCTATGTATGCAAATTAACCGCCATCTTCGTTGGCGGTTAATTTGCATATCTTGCTGATTAGCCGATGGGAGGCGTAGAGAAGGTACAGTCAATTTCAATCTTTGTCTATTATTAGATAGGACTAGAGGCCCAGTGCACAAAAATTTGTGCACTCGGGGGGCCGGGGGGGAGTGCGAGTCCCTCAGCCCGGCCTGTGCCCATTCACAGTCCAGGACCCCTTGGGGGATGTCCACCTGTCGACTTAGGCCCACTCCCCGGGGGATCAGGCCTAAGCTTGCAGTCAGATATCCTTCTGGCAGCCAAGGAGCCCTCGGGGGATGTCCGACTAAAGGCTTAGGCCCCCAAGGGATCGGGTCTAAACCGTTAGTTGGACATTCTTAGTGCTGCCACGGAGGTGGGAGAGACTCCTGCCACCACCATTGCGCTGGCCAGCCATGAGCCAGCTTCTGGCTGAGTGGCACTCCCCATATGGAAGTGCACTGACCACCACGGGGCAGCTCCTGCATTGAGCATCTGCCCCCAGTGGCCAGTGCGCATCATAGCAACCAGCCATTCTGCCATTCAGTCAATGTGCATATTAGCCTTTTATTATTATTATATAGGATGTCCCTATTTTCCCCCTTTTGCCCCCTCTACCCAGCTCTTGCCCCCCACTTCTCTCTGGCTATCACCATACTGTGGTCTGTGTCCATGGGTTGTGCATATATTTTCTTTGGCTAATCCCTTCTTTAAATTCACTTCTTTAAATTTTATTTTCAGATAAGTGCTTATAACTGCACTATTATATATTTTCTATTATATCATTTAGAATTAAGATATTTTTTAATTGAACCCTCGTAAATTTTAGCACAATTTAATAAATTATGCTAGAAGCAATTAGGGGATTTTTCATGTAATGCAGATACATTTCAATTAATATTTTATTAATTTTTAATTTTTTAATATTTTAATTTGAAATAATCTCATACATGTAAAAAAAACTATGAAATACTACAGCATATTATATGTACCCTTCACCCTATTTCTTAGGTGTTAATAATTTAAACTAAACCATTATACAACTAACAAAATTGGAATATATTTTTCTTATTAATCTCTTTAATGTTACTTAATCCATTTACTTTGTTAATCTTCACCCAAGGATATTTTTCCATTGAATTTTAGAGAGAGTGAAGGGAAAAGGAGACACACATTGATTGGTTTCCTCCTGCACATGCTTTGATAGGGACTGGGGATCAAGCCAGCAACTGAGGTACATTCCCTTGACTGGAATCAAACCTGGGACCCTTCAGTCCACGGGCTAATGCTCTAATCACTAAGCAAAACAGGCAGCAGCTTAATTCATTTACTTTTAATCTATATGTGTCTTTATATTTAAAGTGGGTTTTGTTTTTGATTCACCCTCATAATCTGTCCTTTAATTGGTGCATTTATGCCACTGACTTTCAGAGTGCTTACTGATAGAGTTACTACCATATCAGGCGGCTTCTGGGTCTTCTGGGTCCCACCCTGCCTTGCCTTTTTTTTTTTTTCTAAAACTTTTCACTTTATTTAAAGGAAGCCAATATACAGGATATAAAGGGTATGATATTTACAACAGTACAGTAAACAGGTTGGTTTCCCGGTAGGATCAGTAGTCTTTCAGTGAGTATAAACCCCCCTTCCTCTTGATGCTTGGCCCAGCTGGCAGACAAACAGCAACAGTGGGGTGGGATGGGACTGCAGGATAGAAAGTCTCCCTGAAGGGATTAAAAATCATGTAGATGCTAAAATGTCCACGAAGGGGTCTTGAGGGTGAGGGGTGCCTCTGCCTCATTCCTTTGAGGGCTTGACAGCAGGAATGCAGAGGGATTTGCCCCAAACTAACACACGGCCCAGCCTGAGCCTGTAAATCTTCCACCCATGGACTATTCCCTTCCCAAGAGAATCAGCCCTAATCCCTCAGCCAGGGCCTGGAGGAGCAGCCCAGGCTGTGGGCACAGCCAGGACCGTGGACATCATGGCCTTTCCACTCCCACTCCAGCTGCCTAACAACTGTGCACTGCCCCCCTCGTCCATCTCCCCTGTCACCCCATCAGGACGCCGTGCACAGGAGGGGACACTAGTTTTCCCATGCCCATTGGGAACTGGCTGTTTCTGTTTTCTGGAGTAAAAAGGTTCCTGTGGGTCGGGTAAGGTCTCTGCTTGGCAGGAAGTTCTGAAACAGAGCCACTGACCACACCCACCTCCTCTGGGCATGGAGCAGCTCGGGCCCTGGGAGCTCATCTCTCCAGCAGAACTGAAGGGAAGACCTTGTGTACCCTTCTGTCCCTCACCCTTCACATGCCCAGAACCATCAGTATCGCACTTCCTAATTCTTATCACTGTATTTCATTAGTTCCATACTGTTTTACTAATCCTGAATCTAAACAGATCGGTTCAAAAGGAGATCGTTCTATTTTTAAAGTAGCTGGGGCTTCTGGGGGCAGGCATTGCCTTGCCGCCCAGGACCCGCCGATGGGCGGTTCCCGGGCCACAAGGCAAGACTGGCTGCTGGGGCTTCTGGGTCCAGGCTTCTGGGTCTTCTGGGGCTGCCCTGGTTGGTGGTGCCCTGGCAGCTCACGCTGTCCCGCCCTGCCTGCAGTATGCAAATTAGCCGCCATCTTTGTTGGCAGTTAATTTGCATATCATGCTGATTAGCCCATGGGAGGCGTAGCGAAGGTACGGTCAATTACCATGTTTGTCTATTATTAGATAGGATTCTTGGAAAATAGATTCTGTGTTCCATAACACATGATAAACTTTTAAAACTATAGACACAACATTATTGTTAGTAAGGATAAATTCATGGCCATGATACTTAGAAAATAAATTATATTATCATGGATGGGATGAACTTACAAGAATCCCAGAGGCATGTATTAATCCAATTTTGTATGCATAGTATATCAAAACCTCAGGAAAAGACCTTAATGAAATGGAAAATAGTGATTTGCCTGATAAAGAATTCAGAATACATTGTTCTCATCAAGGTCAGGAGAACAATGTATGAACAATGTGAGAATATCAACAAAGAGAAAATATAATAAAGTGCCAAACAAAAACCACAGATCTGAAGAATACAATAAATGAACTGAAAAAATACAGTAGAGGGGTTCAACCACACTAGATGAAACAGAAGAGAGGATCAGCAAACTTGAAGACAAGGCAATGAAATTCATCCATCAGAGGAGTGAAAGGAAAAAGAAAAATGGTAAAGATAGCTTAAGGGACTCACATGACAACATCAAGTAGATTAATATTCACATTATAAGGATCCCAGAAGGAGAGAAGAAAGAAAAAGGGCCAGGAAATTTATTTGAAGAAACCGTGGCTGAAAATGTCCTTAACCTGGGGAAGGAAACAGATATTCAGATCCAGGAAGCCCACAGATGTCCAAATAAGAAAAATCTAAAGAGACCCACACAAAGACACATTCAAATTAAATTATCAAATATTAAAGAGGGATTATTAATAGCAGCAAGAGAACAACTATAGGGTACCCCAAAAAATGTGTATACACTTTACATAATTATAAAGACAGTGTTTATTAAAGTTTCATTTTAAAAAATGTAATAGAATTGCCCTAACCGGTTTGGCTCAGTGGATAGAGCGTTGGCCTGCGGACTGAAGGGTCCTAGGATCGATTCCAGTCAAGGGCATGTACCTTGGTTGCGGGCACATCCCCAGGAGGGGGTGTGCAAGAGGCAGCTGATCGATGTTTCTCTCTCATCGATGTTTCTAACTCTCTATCCCTCTCCCTTCCTCTCTGTAAAAAATCAATAAAATATATATTTTTTTTAAATAAAAAATGTAATAGAATCAGCTATTAAGGTGTTTATACATTTTTTCGCTTATATATAAGGAAACTCCCATAAGATTATTAATAGATTTTTCAGCAAAAACTTTCATCCTGGCCAGGTGGGTCAGTTCGTTGGAGCATCATCCTGTACCCCAGAAAGGTTGTGGGTTTGAGTCCCAGTCAGAGCATATTCCTAGGTTACAGGTTTGATCTTTGATCCTCGGTTAGGGTGCTTACAGGATGCAACCAATCAGTGTTTTTCTCTCCTTCTCCCTCTCCCTCTCCCTCTCATCCTTCTTTTTGGTCTAAAAAATTTAATGAAAACATATTCTCAGGTGAAGATTAAAACAAAAACCTTTGTAGGCCAGAAGGGAGTGGCATGATATATTTAAAGTGCTGAAAGAAATAAAGAGCTTTTCAACCAATATACTCTACCCAACAAAATTGTCCTTCAGAATTAAAGGAGATAAGAAGAGTATATAAGACAAGAAAAAGTTGAAGGAATTCAGCGTAACTAGACAGGCCTTACAAGAAATGTTAGAGGGACTTCTTTAAGCTGAAACAAAGGGTACTAATCAGTAACAGGAAAACTATATGAAAGTATAAATTTCTCTAGTAAAGGTAAATATATAGTTCAATTTAGAATTTAAAAGTAGAACACGTGAACAGACCAATTATTAGTAAGGAGATTGAGTTAGTAAACCTAAAACCTCTTAAAAAACAAAGTGCAGGACCAGATGGTTTCACTGGATAATTCCACCAAATATTTAAAGAAGAATTAATACAATTCCTTCTCAAAAGTAAAACAAATTCTCCCAAAAATAGAAGAGGAGCGAACACTTCCCCAATCATTTACAAGGCCAACATTACCCTGATATGAAAACCAATCAAATACAGTACAGGAAAACAAAATTATAGGCTAATAGACCTGATGAACATAGATGCAAAAATTCTCAACAAAATATTAGCCAACTGACTACAACATTGCATTAAGACAGCGGTTCTCAACCTGTGGGTCATGACCCCTTTGGCGGTAGAATGACCCTTTTACAGGGGTCGCCTAAGACCATCCTCCATATCAGATATTTACATTACGATTCATAACAGTAGCAACATTACAGTTATGAAGTAGCAACGAAAATAATGGTTGGGTCACAACATGAAGAACTGTATTTAAAGGGCCAGAAGGTTGAGAACCACTGCATTAAGAGAATAATACATTATGATGAACTGGTTATTCCAGGGATGCAAGGATGGTTTAATAGCCACTAATTCATCAATATGATAGACCATTTTAACAAAATAACAAATATCATATGATCATCTCAATAGATGCAGAAAATGCATTTGACCTAAGTTAACATTCATTCATAATGGAAACTTAACAAAGTGAATATAGAAGAAATGTATCTCAACATAAGAAAAGTCATATATGACAGATCTGTAGCTAACAACATACTCAGTGGTGAAAAACTGAAAACTTTTCCTCTAATATCAGGAACAAGACAAGGACAACTAGTCTTGCCACTTTTATTCAAGATAGTACAGGAAGTCTTAGCCAGAGCAATTATGCAAATAAAAGGGGAAAAAATGCCACCCAAAATAGAAAGGAAGAAGTAAAATTGCTTCTATTTGTAAATGGCATATTATATATGGTAAACCATAAAGACTTCACACACAAAAAAAAATTAGAATGAATAAATTCAATCAATAAAGTTGCAGGATACAAAGTCTATAATAATAAAAGCATTATATGCTAATTAGACCTGACGACCTTCCAGATGAAGCTAGGGCTGCAAGGGAAGCCTGGGTCTCGGGTGCCAGAGGGAAGCCGATGCTGTCAGCTGGTGGAGGGAAGGCCTACTCTTGTATGAATTTCATGCATCGGGCCTCTAGTCAATATATAAAAATTAGTTGCATTTCTATACAGTAATAATGAACTATCAGAAAGAGAAATTTAAAAAATGCAATCCCATATATAATTGCATCAAAAGAATAGGCTACCTAGGAATGAATTTAACCAAGGAAGTGAAAGATCTGTACACTGAAAATTATAAGACATTGATGAAAGAAATTGAAGTCTAATATAGAAAGATATTGTGTGCTCATGGATTGGAAGAATTAATATTGTTAAAATCTGCACATTCATTGCAATCCTTATCAGAATTTCAGTGGCATTTTTTCATGAAAATAGGATAATCCTAATGGAACCATAAAAGACCCTAATAGCAAAGCATCTTTAGAAAAATGAAAAATCACTTCCTGATTTCAAGGTATATTACAAAGCTTTAGTAATCAAGACAGTATGGTATTGGCATAAAACCAGATACACAGATAGGTGGAACAAAATAGAGAATCTGTAAATAAACCCACATATGTATGGTCTATTAATTTATAACAAAGGAACCAAGAATATACCATGGGGAAAGGGTAGTCTCTTCAATAAATGGTGTTGGAAAGACTATATAGCCACATCCAAAAGAGCAAAATATGACCCCTGTCTTACACCATACACAAAAATCAACTAATATGAATTAAAGACTTTAATGTAATACCTGAAGCTGAAGATGGATTAAAGACTTGAATGTAATATCTGAAGCCATAAATCTCTTAGAAGAAAACATAGGGAGTAAGCTCCTGAACATTATTCTTGGCAGTGCTTTTCTGGAATTGACTTCAAAAAAAGGCAACAAAAGCAAAAATCAGCAAGTGGGGCAACATAAAACTGAAAACTTTCTGTACAGCAGAGGAAACCGTCAACCAAATGAAAAGGCAACTTACAGTATGGGAGAAAATATTTGCAAATAATATATCTGATAAGAGGTTAATATCCAAATTATATATAGAAGTCATATAACTCAATCGAAAAACCAAATAATCTAATTTAAACATGAGCAGAGGATAATCGAATATACATTTTTGCAAAGAAGACATCTAGATAGCCAACGGGTACGTGAAAAGTGGTCAATCGATATCACTAATCATCAGGAACACGTAAAACCAAAGGACAATGAGTTATCATCTCACACTTGTTAGAATGTCCATTATCAAAATACAGGAGATAAGAGGATGTGGAGAAAAGAGAATTCTTGTACAATGTTGGTGAGAATGTAAATTGGTTAATCTACTATGAAAAGAGTAAGGAGGTTCATCAGAAATTAAAAGTAGAAGTACCATCTGATCCAGCTATTCTACTTCTGGTTATTTATCCAAAGGAAATGATAGTCACTGTCTCAAAAAGATACCTGCACCCCCATGTTCATTGGATCATTGTTTATAATCACAAAAAAGATAGAAAGAACCTAGGATTCCATCAATTGATGAATGAATAAAGAAAAAATATATACATAGTTTTTGAAGAAATCATGACTAAAAATTTCCTATCCTGGGGAAGAACATATATATGTGCAATGAAATATTCAGCCACACACATACACAAAAAAAGGAAATCCTGTCACTTGCAACAACATGGATGGACCTTGAGTGCATTTACTAAGTGAAATCAGAGGGGGAAAAAATACTATATAAGTTCATATGTGGAATCTAAAAATAAGCAGACCCATGACATAGAGAACAGATTGATGGTTGCCAGAGGCAGGATTGAGGAGTGGGTAAAATGGGCAACGGTGTTTAAAAGGTAAGAACTTCCACTTATAAATAAACTAGAGGCCCGGTGCACAAAATAGGGTCACTAGGCCTGACCAGCAATCAGGGCCAATCGGGGCCTTCTGGCTGCTAGCCGGGGCCTCCCTTCCCCTGCTGCTGGCTGCCAGCCAGGGCCTGCCTTCATTCTATGCCACCTCCTGATGGTCAGTGCAAGTTGTCATAGCATATGATAGAACTCCTGGTTGAACTGCGGGGACACTTTGCATATTAGCCTTTGATTGATATATATATATGATTCTGGAGGTGTAATGTACAGTAGTTAATAACCCTGTATTGTATGTTTGAAAGTTTCCAAGACAGTAAATTGTAAGAGTTCTCATCACAAGAAGAAAAACTGTAACTGAAGTGATGGATGTTAACTAAATTTATTGTGACAATTATTTTGCAGTACATATATCAAATCATTATGTTCTACACCTAAAACTAATACAATGTTATTTGTCAATTATATTACAATTGAAAACAAAAGAATATGGAAAGTTTTAAATAAATAGCTATAAACTCTTTGTGAATAGGAAAGTAAAAAAACAAAATAGGAGATAATTTTAGGTTATTTCAGAGAGTGAGAGTAGTTAAAGAATAAACTCTATCATAGAAGTTTTGGGAAAATATTCTTATATGACTTTTAAACATTAGCTGCACAATTTTAGGAATAGACTAATCAATACTTTTGTTTTCAAATAATGACCATGAGATGTTGCCAGAGCATGATTACAATTCTCATATGAAATCCAGGCCTTCAATTTTTATCTCAGTCTTCCAGTCCTTTTCTAGTGTTTATGTTTCTTATATAACCACTTAGCTTAAAGTGGCTTGGAAATTGACAGTGACCTATGAAAGACCTTTTACTTTAAATTGACTCTTTATCAATGGATCTGTTAACAACTGAGCTCTCCAAACTCCCCACTGCCATTCATTTACTAGACACCTTATTTTACTTTAAAACTTAATGACTTCCTAAGAAGAACTCAAATGCCTCATTTAGCTCTTGAGCACCTTATGTGTTACATTTTTAAAGTTAAATATTATGTTAAGTATTTTGATACACTGTCTCCTTAAAATCTTATAACCGTATGAGTTATCAAGAACCTGAAGTTAGAGAAAGATAATTTGACCATTATTTCTTTAAAGTGGCTTTAATTTATTCTGATTCCATGTTCAGTGCTTTTTTCCCATCCACCACACTGACCATTATTGTAAAAATCTCAGCCAGATTTCCCAATTTGTATACCAATTGGTGAATCTCTAGCCACAACAATTATATTTCTAAAACAATTGTTCTCATGTAAAGAACAGTGATTGATTCTTGTTGTTTAATATATTTAAACCAGCTTTTCGTTACCATTTAGTATTCATCCAGTTTATCTTTCCTTTTAGGCCTGTATGTGGAATCAGAGGGAAAACTCTCATAATTAACTTGCCAGGTAGCAAGAAGGGATCTCAGGTAAGAAACCTTGAGAATTATATGATTTAATGTTCTTGAGAATTATATGGTTTAGTGTACAAAGTTTTGGCCAGCTGTGAAATTTAGCCAACTGAAGAGTTGGAGCACTCCACAAGACTACCCTCACTTCTGACACCAATTGCGATTCAGTACATTTCCAAAACCACTCTCAGCTTCAATAATTCATTAAAAAGACTTACAGAACTCACTCAAGAGGTATACCCACAATTATGGCTTATTGCAGGGAAAGGATGCAGGTTAAAATCCACCAAGGGAAGAAGTGCATTAGACAGAGTACAGGAGAGTTACCAAGTAGGAACGTCTGTTATCCTCTCCCTGTGGAGTTATAAATGCATTAAAATCTCCTGGCATCAATGTGTAGCAACACAGGGAGCATTGCCAATCAGGGAAGATCCAAGCTTTTGGTGTCCAAAGTTTTACTAGGGCTCATCAAATACTGCTCATATGGCTGACTTTTAGTCTCTAGCCCTTCCCAGAAGTTGGGCTGATACCTTTAATGTCCAACACTTTCCAGAAGTAAAACTGTTAGCACATTGCCCAAAGCCCCATAATAAATCACACTGTTAGACTGTCTGGTGTCTTTGTACTTTCCCAGTACAAAGACACTCCTATCACTTATCAGTTACTGAGGGCAAAAACCAGACTCTCTTTGAATAAAGTTAATTCATTATTAGACAAACTACTCCCTAGCCTTTGGCCAAGGCTATATGAAAGCTAAATGATTGTATTTGTTTGACTGGATATCTATATTGACTATAGCATTTTTATTATAGACACAAAAACAATAAAAGTGTGAATATGCCTAAGATTTGGAGAAGCCAGTGTGGGACTGGGGTAGATTTCAAGAAATAGCTAATCCATCCTCTATAGCCATTACATACATTTTCATATTTTATGTACTAATTTACTGATTTTTTACCTTTAACTACTATTTGTAGTTTATGATATATTCACATAGAACTATTTACCATAGAAATTAGCTCTGTTGCTCAGGTCAGTCATTTTCCATTGGTATTACAATTTTGAGGAGGCTTTAACTCTGTTTCTCAGTACATATAACCAGTTTTATAATCTTACTAAAGTGCCAGTATTATAACATATCACAGTATAGTAGTAAATATAATGTGAAAAATAAAAGTCAGAAGATATTGGCACATAGTTGAATTCCTGCACATACAATAAAGTTACCCTTGTCCATCATCATATCATATGACAACAATGCCTCCCAGAATGATGCTACTCAGATTTAAGGTTTGTCATGTTCCAAAAGCAGTAGTCTCAACAACATATGGCTTTTCCCTTTCTGGCATCTGTTACAACTGAGCTAAGAAACAACATCATCTCTTGTTCTAAACCTCTTTTGATACACCAATATATTGGATTGCCCTCATTGCATAAACCATTTATTCACTCATTTACCTTTAGGTACCATTTCTTCTCTCCATTATACCCAAACTTTTCCTTTGAAAATCTTTGATGAGACAATTAGTTTGGCCAGTATGTGATCCAGATTGCCACCAGTAATACCTGTTTAGCAAGTGCCTCCCACCCAGTTCATTTCCTTTCATATAAGGTAGGATTACTTACATACAGAACTAGTAGGCACTCACAGTTGCAGTCCTGGTTTAGGACCACTA
Source organism: Myotis lucifugus (assembly GCF_000147115.1). Lineage (NCBI taxonomy): Eukaryota > Metazoa > Chordata > Mammalia > Chiroptera > Vespertilionidae > Myotis > Myotis lucifugus. Next base: position 1,574,432 of record NW_005871133.1, read on the forward strand.
CATCTGATAGGGGGGAAAATTGAGGTGACATGGGGGAAAAAAGTAATGTCCTAAAGTAAAAAGTATGTCATAAGAGCATCTTCCCCCAACCCTCTCTTCCCCAGAAAAGTAGAGGAATCTGTCTAATGGGCACCATCCCTTGGACTCCCTCATGTTGAGTATGATCACACACCAATGAAGGTGTATAAGTAAGCCAGCCCTTCATGTCTTTATCTCCTCCCCTTTGAGACAAGTGTTTCATTGTCCATTCCAATTTTCTATCAAATCATTGCTCTAGATGAAAGTGTGTTCCTTGGTATAATGGTCATTGATATACTATCTTCTGCTCTGGGCCTTTCATAGTACACTGAGCATTTGTATCTACCACTGGGTAAGCAAAGCCCAATTTAGAGTAAGTGTCTATTCCTGTTAGGACAAATTTGTAGCCTCCAGAGACTACTGGCATCAGGCCAACTTGCCATCTATGTGAAAGACCTTTCCCCGTGGAATCTGCTGTATAGCCCTGTGCCGTCTCTGTCTCTCTTGTTAGCAGACAGAACAGTCCTTGTTGGCATTGTGTGTCTCAGAAAGTGCAAGACAAATATATCTACATTCATCCCATCTTGCAGCCCCCTAATGTTCACTCATCTCATGGGTCCAGGTGGCCATATCAAGAAGGCACATCAATACCTGCTCACCAGTTCAATCAGTTTCCAATTCTGGAAGGGGGTTCTTTTGATGGGCATTAACATATCTTACTTTAATATACCCCTTGCATTGCCAGGGTGATTTTCATGGGGCTATGCCCCATACAGGAATCCCTTTAGTAGACCAGTTTTCCATTGTCCTTCTGCCTGACCATATGGCCAGGCCATTAGACACTTCACATGATTCAATTAAAACCCAAATATAGGGCCAAAAATCATGCAGTTCAGCCCATCGAGCTGATTTGTTTTTACCTTCTTCAATCAGAGTGGCGGCCTTCCAAACAGGATGCTGTCCCTTCACCTTGGAATTGCCATCCATAAACCAAGCAGCTCTTTGTTGATCAATAGAAAGCTGTTTATAGGGCACCGCCCAAGTGGCCTAAGTGGCCATAGGATCCAGCAGCTCCTCAGGTGCTTCCGAAGTCGGCCCTAGGTGAAAAGAGGCTACCTGCTCGTGAGTACCTCCTTGCATTCTCCTGGTAGCATGATCCTATATCCACCATTTCCATTTTATTATGGAACTCTCCTAGGCATTGCCTCCCCCATTAGAACATTTCTCTGACCTTACCTAAGACATTATGGATATTTCAGGTTTCAAGATTATATTATTCTATGTCATTTAGTAATAAGGGAAGTTTCAATTAAAGTTCAATAATAAGCTAGTAATTGTTTCCTCAAATACAGATTTTCTGGACCAAAATCTCAGCAGTTGTTGCTGGGTAGCTCTCATAGGTTTTGCCATAAGTCCTAGTTTGCACTCTACACAAAGCTATTGTACAGCAAATTAATGAACTGTGTGGGCTCAGACAATCTTTTGATTTTCACTTAGCACATCCAATCTATATTAGATGTAAGAGTGGGTTTACATGCCTTCTGTCATACAATACTAGATAGGGGAAGAATTCTCCAAACACAATATCCATTCCCATAATACATTCAGGTAAAGGAGACTCACCACTTCACATAAAGTTCACTGTACAAACATGCTATTTTCATCCAAACTTTCACCTTAATCCCTATTGCACTCCTATACCCTCTCAACTTAATATTATTCCCCAATTAGGACCTTAACAAGTTTTAGAATCACAGTACATGGTACTCCCATGTCAAGAAGTCCCCCCAAAATCTCTTCTCCATTTTCTGACCATTTGACCAATTTATGTGCATATGGCCTTGGATTTCTAGGCCTACACTGGGCGAAGGGATCCAGACCCTTTTGTCAGGCCTTATCTTGACTAGATTATGGGATCATCCATCACGTTAGGTGATTCAAGGTGAGTTTTCTTAGTCATCTTTGTCTTCTCGCTTTTTAAATATTTCTAAACTAAAGTAAATAGAGATTTGTTTAGGACCTCTCAATAGAGATTTGTTTAGGACCAAAGCCCTCATATTAAACTACATTGTTAGATGGTGCAGTGCCATAGTCACCAGGAAATCAAAGACACTCCTATCATGAGACAAGCAACTGCTCCTATCTGTGCTCAACCCACAACAATGCTACATTAAGACCTTTGTTTTGCCCCCATCAGTGCTCACTTTATTCAGCCATTTTTTTTTTATTCAATTGAATTTATTGGGGTAACAATGGTTAATAACATTATATAGGTTTTAAGTGTACAATTCTATGATACATCTATTATTGCATTTTGTGTGCCCACCACCCACAGTCGAATCTCTTCCGTCACCATATATTGGACCCCCTTTACCCTTTACTACCCTCTTAACCCTGATTCCCTCTGGTAATTACCATACTGTTGTCTGTGTCTATGAGATTTTATTTGTTTTGTTTGTTCATGTGTTGCTTTCAGTTTTATATCCCACATATGAGTGAAATCATATGATTCTTCACTTTTTCTGTCTGATTTATTTTAATTAGCATGATATTCTCCAATTCTATCCTGCTAGGACAAGTCCTATTCTCTTATGAATTAATCTAACTTTATTCACTGTTTATTGCTTTAACCTAACTTTTTTCCTTCGGAAGCAGCTCTGAGGTTAGCAACTATATATTGGACAAGCCAAAATCTCAGCTTGGCTCAGCCTCAGGATCCACTCCAACATTCTCCCTTATATTAATTTTAGCTAGCACAGATATCAGTAACCGAGGGACTATATATGTACCTTGTTTCTTGTTATTTTACATTTATTTATCCATCCAGTAACACAGCTCCTTAGGAGTTGGATCTTTCATTTCGAAATTCCATTGCTAACTTTAATCTTCAATAACTAATTGCAGCACAGCTGCATTTCCTTTCTGTGAGTGACTTTGTGTTCATTCAGGCTTTAAAGACTCATCATTCTTTACCCTCTCTTCCTTCCTCCTCCCAGATCACATGTTTCATGCATCACACTCTTTCTAGCAAATCCCACTTCTAATACCAATTGTAAGGAGTTTTGGCCAACTGCAAAAGTTAGCCAACTACAAGACTGCCCTCATTTCTGACACCAGTTGCAATTCAAGGGATTTCTAAAACCACCCTCAGTTTTAATAATTCAATAGGACTCATAGAACTCACTGAAAGCTGTTATACTCACAGTTATATGTTATATTACATGGAAAGAATATGGATTGAAATCAGCCAAGGGAAGAAGCAGAAAGGGCAGAGTCTAAGAGAGGTACCAAATGAGGAATTCTGGTTATCCTCTTAAACTACTCTCCATAATATGAGACGATACAGACAGACTATTGCTAGCAAGGTACCCTGGCTTTTTGCCTATGGTGTCCAGAGTTTTTATTGGGACTTGATCACATATTTCCTGCAAAGCTGACATTTAGCCTAGTCTTTTCCAGAGGGAAGACTGGTGATTTTACTCTCTAGTTCCTTCCAGAGGCAAAACTAATAATGTTTCCTGGAGCCCTCATAATAAATCAGTGTTAGGCTGTCCAGTAGCTAAAGCCCCCAAGCAAACAAATACATTTCTATCATGCATGAAATTCCAAGGCACTAGAGATCACCTCTCAAAATTTGAAAGTAAAGGCCAAACCTCTCTTTGGTTAAGGTTAAATCCTTTACTATCCAATCTTTATCAGTAAAGTGATTGAGCTATGCAAAAAGAAATCAAAATATTGGGCATGCTTTCATGTATTTCAGTAACCCTCCATAAATTCAAGATACTTTTTTTACATCTTACATTTTAAGGTAAGTTACTTTAAATATAAAAGAGAAAGACCTCTGCCCCAACACATTCCCCAAACATATATGACCCAATGTTCTAAGGTTAACATTCTCACCTATTCTCTTTTTGATGATACATTATAGGTAATAGTGTGCAGCTGAGCAGGAGACTGTATTGACTTTAATGCAGTGTTTTGTACAAAGTTATATCTAATGTTGACTAGCTGTACTTTATGATGGTAGTCAGAACTTTAGATCTCTGGATAAAATAGCTCAGTCCTCAAGTGGTTTGTTAGTTCTAATGCTCTGCTCTAATTAGAGAGGTAATAACTGTTTTTTTTCTTTTCCCATAATATATCCTTGAACCCCAAAGTTGTATAAACATTTTTGGTCAAAAAAATATTGTGTGCTTATATAGTACTGTAGTTCCTCAAAGAATACTGTAATATACAACATGCTTACTTCCTTTTTCATATTACAACAATAATGCTTTAAATATGATTCATTCTTAAGACTGATGAAAAGAAATGCAAATCCAAAAATCACAAATAAGTTTGATTGCTACCATTTTTTATGCCTATAAAAGTACTTCATCTTCATTTTTTTCTTTCTCTTGCATACAGGAATGCTTTCAGTTCATACTGCCAGCTCTACCTCATGCCATTGACCTTTTACGTGATGCCATTGTAAAAGTAAAGGAAGTGCATGATGAACTTGAAGATTTACCTTCCCCACCACCTCCTCTTTCTCCTCCTCCCACAACTAGCCCCCATAAACAGACAGAAGACAAAGGGGTTCAATGTGAAGAAGAGGAAGAAGAGAAGAAAGACAGTGGTGTTGCTTCAACAGAAGATAGTTCTTCATCACATATAACTGCAGCAGCCATTGCTGCCAAGGTAAGCTTTCTGAGAGAGACCCAGCAATCTAAAGGACCCACAGGTAAATGTACTGATTTCATCCCTCTTCTCATCTCATCATTCCGTAAGTTTAAAACCTCTTTACTACATTCTTTAAAAGAACAGAGATACTCATGACGCCGCTTTTTCCTCCATAATGTAGAGTTCTTGAAAGCCTTGAAGCTTGTTCTGAGTTCTGAGGCATTCAAGATACTGCTGTTACCTAGTGAAGTAAAAGCTGCAATGATAAACAATGTAATAAACAATGTGACATTGAAGAACTTTTTGGAGATGTCATTTTTGTGTAATAATAAATATATAATGTTCACATATTCAAAAAATCAAATATTCACAATTTCTTAAAGGAACAATAATTCAGTGGTTCTCAACCTGTGGGTCACGAACAATGAAAATACATCCTGCATATCAGATATTTACATTACAATTCATAACAGTAGCAAAATTACAGTTATGAAGTAGCAACGAAAATAATTTTATGGTTGGGGGTCACCACAACATGAGGAACTGTATTAAAGGGTCGCGGCATTAGGAAGGTTGAGAACCACTGTTAGATGATTCAAGAGATTAGTTAAAAAGGTTAATAAAGATATTTTAATGTAAGTGTTTTCAGCAATTAACTAAACAGTTATTTAAATAAATGACAGATTACCATAGTGGTGTAGGCAGGAAATGGATATAAGGTATTTGCATTTTTAATCTAATAAAGTAATATTATTAGGACAGTACCAACATATTAAAAACTCTTTTGGGGAAATGCAGGGAGTAGGGTACCATGAGGTACTTGAATAAATTTAGTCATTTTAAGTCACAGAACATCATTTACATTATTATCCATACCTAGTATGCTTTACCCAGTGTGCTTTAAAATCTTCAAAAAGTAAAATATCACTTCTGGGAATAATGATTGTTCATTGATTGAGAGCATAAAGAGTAAAAATCCAATTACTATCTTAAGCAATTCCTAACATTTTATGGATTATCCAGATATTTTGCCTATGAGGATTGCATGAGAGGGTTTTTTGACAACATATAGATAGAAAGGATCATAGAGATCCTTTTGAAGTGTACATTCAGACAACCAGCAGGTGATCCTTTCACTGAAGATAGATGATTCTATCTTCAGATCAATTTAATGATCCATTAAGTTTTTACTTAAGGCTAGTATTTAAGATGTATGTGAATTTTGTTTTGTTTTGCTGGAACTAATTGGTGAATAATATACATTTAAAAATCAATGTATGTTCTTTTTCTTTTACTCTTAATTAAAAGAGTAAAAAATACCACCAATTTCAATCTTAAGAAAAAAGCTTATAGCATTTGAAATCTAAGCTGATTTGACATTTCATTGTTCCATTTGTTTTCACCTTTTTTCCTTTCCAGTCATTTTGCTTGTATAGTTTCATGTTTTCTTGTCACTATATTCATAGTTATTATGTGTTGTGCATTAGAAGCATCCATTCTACACCAGTCCTGCTGTTATCATGGCACATGGTGAGCAGCCCATCCCTGGTCTCATCAGTTATTCCCATCATGCAACAGGCAGTGCAGATGAACGGGTAAGACAAAGAGGCTTTTGCATTAATGATTTTGCAAGCATACCACCTACCTCCTATCTTTAGAGGTAGGCTATAACATATTATGGGAAATATGTTTTATTCAGAAGGACCTTCAGCAGTGCTTTCTTGTGAAAGTGTAAGTGCCACTGACTATATTTCATTGAAGAATTTAATTTAATAGAGTTTCTCCTATACCTAAATTACTACTACTCTAATATCATTAAGATTCTGAAGTATGTGGCAATGAGCTTTCATTACATGACTTCCAAGAAATTCATTGCTCAGAAGTTTTTTTTTCTTTAGCAGTTTTATCAAATACCTTCAAATAAATTACCCTGCTTAATTAAAGTAATTTCTTTAAGAGGTTCAGCCTATGTCTTAAAATCTAAACAGATTGTTCAAGCTAATATTTCATTTGTATTAACCTTGGGGTTTTTTTGCTCATGATTTTACATCTTATTTTCTTTTCCTTCACTATGTTCTCATTACAACCATTTAAAGAGTTGAGTCTTGATACAAATTCTGAGATTTCTAAGATAGAAACTTTTAAGGATACATATCACTTCTTTTAGTCACTGGCTGAATGATAGTTTGCAAGAAATGCCAGACTAGGAAAGATTAAACTGATAAGTATAACTGACTAAGCAGTGATAATTTAGACTATGGCTGCAAAAAAAGGAAAAAAAAATATAGATAGATAGATAGATAGATAGATAGATAGATATTAGAGGCCCAATACATGAAATTCGTGCAAGGGGCTCGGCCCTCACAGCCGTGGCGGCTTGCCTCGGCCCTCGCAGCCCCGACTTATTCTGGAAGTCTAGTTAGCATATTATGATTTATTATTATACTAGAGGCCTTGTGCACGTAATTCGTGCACGGGTAGGGTCCCTAGGCCTGGCCAGCAATCAGGGCCGATGGGGCCTTCTGGCTGCCAGGCAGGGCCTTCCTTCATTCCACACCACCCCCTGGTGGTCAGCTCACATCATAATGAGCGATCAAACTCTCAGTCTCCCAGTCAAACTCCTAAGGGGACACTTTGAATATTAGCCATATATCTATATATATATAAAATAGAGAAATATGCAAATTAGCCCAGACGCCTTAATGGTCACGACCGAACAGCAGGGACTTGAGCAGCCGCAGGCTCCCAGCACCGCCAGCCCCCTATCGGCCAGCACACCCTCGGGCCTGGAATAATGACGCATTCAAAGTGAGCCCAGAGTCACTGCACAGGGGGCTGCGGATCAGGGAGCTGCAGATCAGGGGGGCTGTGGATCAGGGGTGCTGCTGATCAGGGGCCTGTGGCACTGGGGACCCCAGCTCCGAGCCCAGAGCCTGGCCTCAGGGCTGCAGCTGTGGCTGTGCTGCCCAGTGGGGAGCCCCACAATCTGCCCCCACAGACTCAGGAGAACCAACAGGTCTGTGGGGATGGCCAGGAAGAGGCCTCACCTGGCACCCTTTACTTCGTGAGGAGGGCCTGTGGATGGGAGTTGGGGGCCAGACTGTGACCAGCGATCAGTGTTTGAAGAGGGAGCCTTCAGCCCCGTGGACTTTCTCTCCCAACGAAGAGGGCCATGCCGGGCCCGCGTGGCCGCTGCCCACCCCCACGGGTGTCTGCAGTCCCACGTGGGACCGTGAACCATGTCTGAGCCACTCTGAGGTGGAGCCCACATCACCTCTTTAAAGTTTTCATTTTTGCTGATCGGACCTTTGCCATGCAGCGTAGAAGCCAGGACAGTGGGCACAGTGGAGCCTGCAGACGGGCACCCAGGAGCTCCTGGGCTCCCATGGCTTCATTCAGAGAAGGTGCCCCCCACATACCGTTCACCTCAGCCTATAGGGAGCAGCACAGTCACTGCGACAGGCACGGCCCCAAAGCTGCTCCTGAACCTCGCTCTTCCTCCCTCGGCTCCCAAAGCCCAACGCAGTCTGTGAACAGCCCTGCAGAGGGTTGGCTGGTGCCCTCCCCAGGTACCAGACAGGACCAGGCAGCTGGGGGGTGAGGTTGGCCTGGAGCAGACTTAGCCCTTGCAAGCTGTGTCACAGCAGATCCTGAGCAGCAAGAACTTACCAATAGGCATGTTTGTGCAGACATTTTAAACAACATCCACTTTTAAAACTGAATTGAGAAGCATAGATTGTTGCTCTAGAGAGCAATGCTTCGGCGGGACCCCGAGGTCACCTTGGAGGCTAGAACCAAAAGTTACATGAGAGCAAGTGTTGGCGAGGATGTGGACAAATCCGAGCCCTCACACACTGCTGTTGGAATGGAAATGGTGTGGCCGCTCCTCAAATGATTAGTATCAGTCACATAGGACCCTGCAACCCGCCACTCCGAGGTATACACCCAAGTGAGGCAGGCGGTCACAAAACGCCCATTGTGTATGGTCCCATTCCCATGAAATGTCTGAAACAGCAGTGTGCAGATGGCTGGGTGGGGCAGGCAGCTAGATGGGAAAGGTGGCACGGGGTTTCTTCTAGAAGCAATATAACGTTCTAAAAGTGACTGGTGGTGCCCTGGCTGGTTTGGCTTAGTGGATAGAGCATCAGCATACAGACTGCAGGGTCCCGAGTTCAATTTTGGTCAAGGGCACATGCCCAGGTTGCGAGTCCAATCCCCACTAGGGGGCATGCAGGATGCAGCTGATCCATGATTCTCTATCATTGATGTTTCTCTCTCCCCCTCTCCCTTCCTCTCTGAAATCAAGATACACACACACACACACACACACACACACACACTAATAAAAGGGTAATATGCTTATTAGACCGGATAGACCTGACATCTTCCTAACGTCATTCTGGACATACTTCCTGACAAAGCCTGGGCCCAGCCTAGAGGAAGCTGCCCGGGATCCCGGGTGCCTGCGGCTGGCCAGAGGGAGGCAAGCCCTGGTCCCGGGTGCCAGAGGGAAGCCGGTGCCAGCAGCCCAGGGAAGGAAGGCCTACTCTTGCACAAATTTTCGGGCAACGGGCCTCTAATGTGTGTGTGTGTGTGTGTGTGTGTGTGTGTGTGTGTGTGTGTACTGAGTGACCAGATTATTTTTGTAGGCAAATTAGCTATAATTTCGCACTGAAGTTGCTAGAGGGCCAGACTTTTATAAATAGGGAAGCAGGTTGTTTACCACTTACCACGACAGTAGAAGTGATTTTTTTCTGAAGATATGGGTAAACCACGCTATTTAACAGCCTTTGAACGTGAGATATATTTGAACATAAGTGGCCAGATTATTATGACCACCCCATCAGTACTTCATTGGGCCACCTTTTGCTTTCAATACTTCGGCAATTCTTGGCATTGACTCCACGAGATGTTGAAAGGTGATGTGAGGAATCTGACACCATGCCTGATGAATAGCACTGTCCAGTTCTGTGAGATTTAATGGTTGTGGAACCAGCTGCCTGATGGCTCTTTTAACTTCGTCCCACAAATGCTCAATTGGATTGAGATATGGTGATTGTGGGGGCCACCTAAGCAAGGTAAAGTCTCCCTCATCTTCTTGAAACCACTCCTGCACAATACGAGCACCGTGGCATAGCACTTTGTCTTGTTGGAAGAAGCCATCTCCATTGGGATATGCCAGTGGTCGGCAAACCGCGGCTCACGAGCCACATGTGGCTCTTTGGCCCCTTGAGTGTGGCTCTTCCACAAAATACCACGTGCGGGCGTGCACGTACAGTGCGAAGTTGACTTAAAACTTTAAGTAAAGTTTATTAAGTTAATTTTAGGGAACGTTGTGGAGTGAAAGAAGATGTAGTGTCGAGGATTGAGAAAGGTATGTTGAGATGGTTTGGACATATAGAGAGGATGAAGGAAAGGAGATAGACAAAACAAGTATACAAGACGAGTGTGGATGGGAGAGTTGGAAGGGGTCGACCTCAGCGAACGTACCTCAATCAGATTGAGGACGTTTTTAGCAAAGGCCAGCTTAGGAGTACCCTAATTAAGTTAATAACAATGTACCTACCTATATAGTTTAAGTTTAAAAAATTTGGCTCTCAAAAGAAATTTCAATCGTTGTACTGTTGATATTTGGCTCTGTTGACTGATGAGTTTGCCGACCACTGGGATACTCCATCAACATGATAGGATGACCTTGATCAGCAATGATACTTAGGTATGTTGTGCTATTCAGACGTTGTTCCACACGAATTAAAGGGCCCAAATCATGCCAGGAAAACATGCCCCAAACCATAACACTGCCCCCACCAGCTTGAAAGGTTGTACTCATGCATGTGGGGTGCATGCTTTCATGCTGTTTCCGCCAAATTCTCACTCTGCCATCTGCTTGATGCAACTGGAAACATGATTCATCGGACCACATGATTTTTTTCCAATGCTCGACTGTTTAATTCTTGTGTTCCTGTGCAAATTGGAGACTTTTTATCTTTGTAACTGCAGTCAACAAAGGTGTTCGAACAGGCCTTCGGCTTCCATTTCCCATACGATGCACTGTACGGTTAATTTGCCTACAAACGTCAGGTGGTCATAATAATCTGGCCACTCAGTGTATATGTGTGTGTGTGTGTGTGTATAATCTCCCATGTTCAAAGGCTGTTAAATCGCATTGTTTACCCATATCTTCAGAGAAAAATCACTTCTACTATTGTGGTAAACAACCTGCTTCCCTATTTATAATGGTCTGGCCCTCTAGCAACTTCAGCGCGAAATTATAGCTAATTTGCCTACAAACATCAGGTGGTCATAATAATCTGACCACTGGAAAAAAATATATCCTATCTAATAATAGAGAAACATGGTAATTAACCATATCTTCGCTACCCTTCCCATTGGCTAATCAGCAAGATATGCAAATTAACTGCCAGCCAAGATGGCGGCTGGCAGCCAGGCAACTGAAGTGAACAGGAGGCTTGCTTGCTCCAGTGACGGAGGAAGCCAACGTTCCCCGCCTGCCACAGCCCAGCTCTGAGCTTGCTCTCTAAGAAACAGTGTTACAAATATAGAAGCTAAACAAAACCCAGAAACCTGCTTTCAGTCAGCCGGGATCTCAGAGCTGGGGTCGCAACAAAGTTTCAAATACAGAAGGTAAACAAAGCCCAGAAACCTGCTTTCAGCAGCCGAGGTCTCAGAGCTGGAGCCGAGCCTTAGAGCTAAAGCCGGCTCTCAGTTCCAGTGACAGCCATAGAAGGTAAATAAATCCCAGAATAATAAAAAAAAAGAACAAAAGGAGAGGTTGGGAGCTTCAGTCACGCGCCAGCCTAAAAACGGCCCTCAGCCCCTCACCCAGAATGGCCAGGCACCCCAGTGGGGACCCCCACCCTGAAGGGGGTGTTACCAGCTGCAAACAGCCATCATCCCCTCATCCAGGCTGGCCAGGCACCCAAGCAGAACCCCCACCCTGATCCAGGACACCCTTCAGGGCAAACCAGCCTGCCCCCACCCGTGCACCAGGCCTCTATCCTATATAGTAAAAGGGTAATATGCCTCCCAGCACCGGGATCAACGGAGCCTCGAGGCCTCCCAAACCCGGGATCAGCGGAGCAGCGAGGCCTCCTAGCACTGGGATCAGCTGAGCAGTGAGGTCTCACTGCCCCGGTGTCAAGCGGAGCCGTGAGGCCTCCCAGCACTGGGATCAGCGGAGCCGCGAGGCCTCCTGGCCCCTGGAGCAGCGTGACAGGGGGCAGCGCCCAAACCCCCTGATCGCCCTGCGGCTCTGTGTGTGACAGGGGGCGGGGCCACAACCTCCCTATCCACCCTGCTCTGTTCGTGACAGGGGAAGGCGCCCCAACCCCCTGATCGGCCCTGCTCTGTGCCTGATAGGGGGGAGTTCCCCAACCCCCTGATCGCCCTGTGGCTCTGTGTGTGACGAGGGCGGCGCCCCAACCCCCTGATCGCCCTGTGGCTCTGTGTGTGACAGGGGGCGGTGCCCCAACTCCCCTATCGCCCTGTGGCTCTGTGTGTGACAGGGGGCGGTGCCCCAACTCCCCTATCGGCCCTACTCTGTGAGTGACAAGGGGGAGCTCCTCAACCCCCTCATCGGCCCTGCTCTGTGTGTGACAGGGTACGGAGCCCCAACGCCCCTGATGGGCCCTGCTCTGTGCATGACAGGGGGCAACGCCCCAACCCCCTGATCGGCCCTGCTCTGTGCATGACGGGGTGGCGCCATAACTTCCCTATCGACCCTGCCTTGAGTTTGACAGGGGGCGGTGCCCCAACCCCCCAATCGGCCCTACCCTGAGTGTGACTAGGGGTGGCATCGCAACCTCCCGATCCCCCCTGCTCTGTGCATGACGGGGCGGCACCCCAACTCCCCAATCGGCCCTGCTCTGAGCCTGACCAGGGGCTGCACCTAGGGATTGGGCGTGCCCTCTGCCACCCGGGAGCAGGCCTAAGCCAGCAGGTCGTTATCTCCCGAGGGGTCCCAGACTGGGAGAGGGCACAGGCCGGGCTGGGGGACCCCCCTCCGCCCCCCCCCCCAAGTGCACAAATTTTTGTGCACCGGGCCTCTAGTCTATATATATAAAAGCCTAAGAGACCAGCCAACCGGCCAATCAGCACTGACCACCAGGGATATATATTATCCCTAATAGGGATATAAACTGAGAGGAAAAAGTACTGAAGTAAATTTTGCCTTTAAATATTTAGGGAGAACAAGCACTCAGAATTTGGGGAAGTGGGTATGGAGGGGTAGGTGGGGAACTAGTGGTTTCTTGGGAGATACACTACAAAAATGAAGACTTTAATCTTTATATGCAACAAGCCCTACCTGGTTGGAAATAAACTTTAGTTAGTCAAAGGACAAGTAGAAAACTTAAATATTGATTATTAAAATTACTAATGAATTTCAGTTGACAACTAGCATGTGAATTCTCCAGATATAGCTTTGTTATAAATTATAAACATTCAAAAATATATGAAACTTGAACCAGGACTGTTTTTTGTATTCTCATCTTATTAAACAACCACAACTGTATTAATCATCCTGGTTTTCAAAATAAAGTATTTGGAAGTTTTATATTCATACCCAAAGTTTTAAGTTATTAATGTCTGAGTTTTATACTATTACACTGAAAATTATTTTAATGGCTCTTTGTTTTAAAACTCGTATTGTTGAAAGTATTACATATGTCCCTTATTTTCCCCCATTGACCCCTCCTGGTGTGGTTCTTTTTGTATTTTTAGTAGTCCCAAGGATTGCACATACCTAGTACCATTCTAGATGCCTGGAAGAGAAATTATTACATATGGTGGATTCCTTTTATTACTAGGATTTCATTCTCTGGAGAAATTCGTTGAAAATGGCTATTTAAGTTTTCTAACTGGATGGCCTCATATGGCATCACCAGGAACTTATTATTTATTACTTGATATTTAATAATCCTTTGTAAGTAGTGGTTATGGTCTTTTGACAGATAATTCAGTTTTGTAAGTTGACTTACACTTCCTTTGACAAATGATTATCAGAGCTATAAATCAAAGAGTATAATGTTCTATTTCTACAGACCTAACATCCATAGAAAAGAATGAAAAAGAAGAAATAGGTAACAGAAAATGATTAAAAGGAAGGTTTTTAATGTCCTCAGTACTCCTAAAGAAGTTGTGTTAACTCTGTGAATGCTTATCTGGCACTAACTTCATCAATGAGCCTCAGTGGTTATGAATGCCCAGGTTTAGTGTCAGTGTTTTAGATCTCTACATGAAACAGTCATTTGCAATATCTCTATGAACTATTTGGCTGATTGTTACAAGCTTTAATGTAAAATTTAAAAATTAATTTTTAAAAGGGAGCATCTAATTACCTATTGGAGAAAAAAATCACAGTTTTCCCTCAGCTGGTTCCCATTCTGAGGCATACGAAGCAGTATGGAATAATGTAAAATTATGAAACTTAAAATCAGAAAAACTAGGTATAAGCCCTGACTTTACCACTTAACATTTGGGACAAATTACTCAAGATTTAAGGTTCAGTTTCTCATTTGTAATTTTAATAAGTGGAGATAGTCCTTGTAAAGAAACACTCATATGAATATTTAAATTTTTACATTTATAAAAAAGATAGCTTATAGTTATACCTTATATGTTTACTGTGTAGACAAAATCACAGTGTGTGTGTTATATATATACTAGAGGCCCAGTGCACGAAATTCATGCACAGGGATGGGGAGGGGGGGTTTCCCTCAGCCCAGCCTGCACCCTCTCCAATCTGGGACCCCTTGAGGGATGTCCAACTGCCCGTTTAAGCCCGATCCCATCACCAGGATCAGGCCTAAACGGGCAGTCGGACTTCCCTCTCACAATCCAGGACTGCTGGCACCCAACCGTTCGCCTGCCTGCCTGCCTGATTGCCCCTAACCGCTTCTGCCTGCCAGCCTGATCACCCCCTAACCACTCCCATGCCAGCCTGAACAACATCTAACTGCTCCCCTGCTGGCCCGATTGCGCCTGACTGCCCTCCCCTGCCGACCTGGTCACCCCCAACTGCCCTCCCCTGCTGGCCTGGTTGCCCCCAACTGCCCTCCCCTGCATTTCTGGGTGCCCCCAACTACCCTCCCCTGCAGGCCTCACTCCCCCCAACTACCCTCCCCTGCAGGCCTGGTCCCCCCAACTGCCCTCCCCTGCAGGCCTGGTCCCCCCCCACTGTCCTCCCCTGCAGGCCTGGCCCCTCCCAACTGCCCTCCCCTGCAGGCCTGGTCCCCCCCAACTGCCCTCCCCTGCAGGCCTGGTCCCCCCCAACTACTCTCCCCTGCAGGCCTGGTTCCCCCAAACTTCCCTGCAGGCCTGGTCCCCCCCAACTGCCCTCCCCTGCAGGCCTGGTCACCCCCAACTGCCCTCCCCTGCATTTCTGGTTCCCCCCAATTGCCCTCCCCTGCAGGCCTGGTTCCCCCCAACTGCCCTCCCCTGCAGGCCTGGTCCCCCCAACTGTCCTCCCTTGCAGGCCTGGGTCCCCCCAACTGCCCTCCCCTGCAGGCCTGGGTCCCCCTAACTGCCCTCCCTGCAGGCCTGGTCGCCCCCAACTGCCCTTCCCTGCAGGCCTGATTGCCCACAACTGCCCACCCCTGCCGGCCATCTTGTGTCCACATGGGGGCGGCCATCTTGTGTGTTGGAGTAATGGTCACTTTGCATATTACCTCTTTATTATATAGGATATATCAGAACTTCTTGTGGATTTTTGTATCACTTATTTTAATCTAAATTCAGGTCTTATTCTTGTTAAATTTCATTTTGCGCCCTGGCCGATGTGGCTTGGTTAGGCATCGCAAAGTTTCTGATTCGATTCCCGGTCAGGGCACATGCTTGGGTTGTGGGCTCGATCCCTGGTGGGGGACATGCTGGAGGCAACTGATCAATGTTTTGCCCTCACACAGATGTTTCTCTCTTTCCCTCTCCCTTCACTTCTCTAAAAATCAATGAATTTTTTCCCCATTTTATTTTGCTACATTCAACTGATGAGTCTAGCCTGAGAAGATCTTTTTTTAAATCTATATTGGCCATTAAGTATATTTCCTATCTTTTCTAGCTCTGTCACCTACAGATATATTAACCATGCTTTTATGCGAGTCACTGATAGAGCTCTTTTTTAGGATAGGTCATTGTACATACTACCAGCAACCCTGTTGGCTATAACACTTAACCAGCTAACATATACTTCTCTTATAGTCATGAAAACCCACTTTATCAATTTTGTCCACAGAATTTTATAAATGATTTGTCAGAAGATACCTACTGAATGCAAGATAGGTATGATAGCTTTGTTCTTTAGTAAAATTTCCATGATGTTTAATCATAGCCTTTAAAGGATTAGTACCAAAGCTCTGGAAGGATATATGTTGTATATTTTCAGAAAGAACCCATTTAGGTATGCATATGTCATCTGTTTTTATTATTCAGATCCTATATTGCACACTGAGATGTCTGTAAAGGTCTCTAAACAGAGAAGTTATTAAGAAAGTGTACATATGATATTACTAACCACCAAAATTAACAGGGACTCCAAAAGCCATACCAGTGGAGATTGACAAATTATGGCTATGGAAGCCATACTTTTTCATATATGGCTGCTTTTGGAGACTGATTCCAATTACAAATTTGCTCACGAGCTACATAAAATTAAATCCAAATAATAGATCTTTTATTGTATTAGTCTTGCAACTTTTCTGTAAGTTTAACCATTTTTCAGAACAAAAAATTTTTAAGTGATAAAAATAATGATTCAAAGGGTGAAATGTAGGCTTACTTATGAATTTACCTTGCACCATATACAAATGTGTATGTTTTCACTGTTGTTATTCTTACTGGCATTTCAAAAGACTATGGAGTTCAAAAAGGAAAATGATATTTTGGCTATGTATTCTGATTTTGATGTATAACTCTTTATTTCTTCTTTTAGAAGTGTTCACCCTATCAATCAAATTAGTTTTAGGATAGTAAAAGCAACATAGATAGAATCAGCACAGTTCCTAAGAAAGTATGTATTCCCATTACAGTTTCCCTTAATGAAGAAAATTCTATTGTTTAATTATATATCTACAGAGTTTTCAATCAACTGGGACAAATTGTTTTCTCCCTGTAGTTCTGTGAGATAATAGGAATACAGATTAGTTCTCTAAAAGTAAGAATGTTATTTCTTTTGAAAGTGATTTGGCATTTCTCTTTCTCATTTTTTGCTGACTTAACCCACTACAAATTCTGCTTACTCTAGGTAGATTCTCACTACTCCTTGGAAAGTCTTTGGCTTATCCCTTATTGATTCCTTTATATATATTTATGAGATACAGACCTTCACCTTTTTCATCTCATTTCCCCTATTCTCTGTTCTTGTTCCTTTTTTTTCTTAATCCTCACCCTGACGATATGTTTTTATTGATTTTTAGAGAGAATAAGGAAAAAAGAGAGAGAAACATCAATGTGAGAGAGAAACATCAACTGGTTGCCTCTTATTCACGCCCCGACTGGGAATCAAACCCACAACCTAGGTATGTGCCCTGACCAGGAATTGAACCTGCCACCTTTTGGTGTACAGGACGACACTCCAACCAACTGACCACTTGGCCAGGGCAACTCTTGCTTATTGTTATCTTAAAGAAATTAAAGACTATCAGAGCTAAACATTTTTTCTTTTTGCTTAAACTATATTTTTAGTTAATACTTTGTTCATTTTTATCACAAAGAGAGATTGTAATTTTCAAAGTTAATGACTGCTTTTACTGTGTTTTGTTTTTTTTAAGGAAATAATGATTAAGTATTAACTGCATGCCAGACATTGTGCTCATTCCTTTACCTTTCCCTAGTTGTTGAGTGTGTTGACCACTTCTCATTTTTGAAACTATATCTTTAGTTGGTTTTTTTTACTAAAATGTTTTTAATTGTAAGCTATGCATAAATACATTTTCCTTATTAAAAAGTAAAAATGAAACATTAATAAGATTAACATACATTTAAACCACACTCTTATTTCATTCTCATTTGTCTTTACATTTCCCCAGAAGTAAACCTTTTTTAATTGTTCAGCAGGGCATTCCTCAAAACTTTTCTATACAAATGTAGTAAGTAAAATCCTAATAATCTGTAAGTGATATGTTGTGTATGTGTGTGTGTGTGTGTGTGTAATTGAAAGAGGGAGAGAGATAATTGACAAGCTGCTTCTAAAATTTTATAGATTGTCAATGGAAAGGGCCAAAAATAACCAAGATACTCTTGAATAAGAAAAAGAACAAAGTGAGGAAACCTACTCTATAAATATCAAGACATAAAATGATATAAAGTAATCCTGATACAAAAAAATGAACACAAAAATGAAAACTACAAACCAATATCCCTTATGAATATAGATGCAAGCATCCTAAACAAGATACTAGGAAATTGAATCCAACAGCGTATTAAAATGATTATAAACCATGACCATGTAAAATGTATTCCATGGATATAAACAACATAAGAAATATAATCACTATATTACGCTGCATTAACCAAAGAAAAAAATCCACATGATTATCTCAATTGATGTAGAAAAAGCATTTTACCCATAAGAAAACCAGGAATAGAAGGCAACTTTCCCAACCTGATTAAAGGGCATCTATAAAAATAAAAAATAAAAAATAAAAAAAACCCATAGTTAACATCCTACTTGATGAAAGATTGAAACTTTCTCCCTAAGATAAGGATCAAGGATGTCTGCTCTCAACACTTTTTTTCAACATTGTACTGGAAGTTTAAGCCAGGGAAATTAGGCAAGAAAAAGAAATAAAGGGCATCCAATTTAAAAAGGAAGAAGTAAAACTATTAGAGCTAATAAATTCAGCAAAGTTGCAGGATAAATGAAGAACCCACAAAAATCAGTTGGATTTGTATTTACTGACATTAAAATTTTTTAAAAGAAAATTTTAAAAAAATACTATTTACAATAGCATCAAAGAGAGTGAACACTGAAAATTACAAAACATAAAAAGACATAAATAAGTGGGAAAACATTGTTAAGATGGCAATACTACCCAAAGGGATTAACAAATTCAATGGACTTGAGTCTCTTTTTCTTTCACCAGGTTAGGGAAGTTTTCAGTCATTATTTCTTCAAATAAGTTCTTGATCCCTTGCTCTCTGTCTTATCCTTCTCATACCCTGATGATACAGATGTTGTTGCAGTTGATGTTGTTCCAGAGATCCCTTAAACTATCCTCATTATTTAAAATTATTTTTTTCTTTTTGCTGCTCTGATTGGATGTTTTCTACTACCTTGTCTTTTAAATCATTGATTCAGTCCACTGCTTCATCTAATCTGCTGTTGATTTCTTCTAGTATATCCTTCATTTCATTTATTATATTCATTTCTAACTTTTTTATTTTTATGGTTTATATGCCCTTTTTTATGCAGTTGAAGTTCTCACCGAGTTCCTTGAGAATTCTTATAACCATTGTTTTATCTAGTAGTTTGCTTGCCTCTATTTAATTTAATTCTTTTTCTGGAGAGTCTCCTGTTCTTTCATTTGGCACGTTTCTTTGTCTCCCCATTTTGTCTGTATCTCTGTTTGTTTTTATATATACTAGTAGATAGATTTCTGTGTCTCCCAGACTTGGTAGAGTGACCTTATGTAGTAGGTGTCTGGAGGGCCCAGTGGCACAGACTCCCCAGTCACCTGAGCCTGGTACTCCAGGTGCACCCATTTGGACTGTGTGCACCCTCCTGTTATAGTTGAGCCAAATTGCCGTTGGCATGTCATTGGAAGGAATTGACACACAGGGTGATCAGCTAGGAGGACTGGCCACGACTATAGCAAAGGAGTTGCTTGCAAGGGCCTACCCCATAGAACAGAACTTGCTTCAGTAGGGCTCTGGTGCCCAACATATTCACGCCTTGAGTATATGACTTGTAGAGGTGGTTGGGTAGTGCTCCAGCCTGGTCTGAAGCTGGCTACAGGGTGCACTGGCTCTAGGGCCTCCTCTGAGGTCCAGACCAAGGTCAGCTGCTGCCTATGCCCTACCAAGGGCCATCCATAAAGCAATCTGCAGCTGGCTGTTACTTGTGCTGGTCTTGGAGGTGCAGGAGAGGCCAAGCTGGGAACAGAGCCTGGCTACCTGAGCCTGGGGCCACTTAGCAAGAGATACAATGCATGTCAAAGCCAGATACTGCTTGTTTGTGGTTTATTAACCTTTGAAAGAATTTAGGAAAGTCTGTAGCATGAGCCAAGACAGGCCATTTGTAATGAAAAGCCACAAGTTGGGTGCGGCCGGGTCTCAGAGGATCACCAGAAGGTGAACAGTGTTAATCAGGTTGATGGAAAATCAGATACGGTGCCCATGTGCATCTGCAGGGGGAGGGCTCTGCAAAGAACAGTAGTTTCTTCCAGAACTTCCATCTGGGAGAACTGCTCCGCCAGCCCTCGCCTTGATGCCATACAATTCAGTTCCTTCCCACATATCCTTGGCACCTTTCGAGTTGCTGCCTCAGTGCTGGAGCTCAGAGGAAATAAGTCCAAGTAAATCTGTGCATGGGCCCTTTAAGGGAAACACCTGGGACTCTTAACAGCCACATTCTCCACTGGTTTTCACAGCCAGAACTTATGAGGACTTCTTTTGCTGGCACTGTAACCCTGGGCTGAGGGGCCTGGTGTGGGGCTGGGACATCTTGCTCCTCAAGGGGATATCTCTGCAGCCAAGATAACTTTGCCCATTTTAATCACCACATGTGGGTATGAGATCAGCCTGTTCTATGTCTATGCC
This sequence comes from Myotis lucifugus, assembly GCF_000147115.1. NCBI lineage: Eukaryota > Metazoa > Chordata > Mammalia > Chiroptera > Vespertilionidae > Myotis > Myotis lucifugus. The sequence goes on from NW_005871133.1 coordinate 1,594,886, forward strand.
CCTCCTACCAGTCTCCATGTGGTTTCTGTATATCCTTAGTTATAGGACTTATGTTCAGCTAGATTTCAGGCCATTTTCAATTATGTTATTCCGTAGTTTAGTTATAATTTTGAACTGGTATGGGAGAATGCCTGTATCATGTTTACCTACTCCATCATCTTGACCAGAAGCCCCCTGTTATGTATTCATTTTTATTCATATCAAAGTATTTTCTAATTTTCCTTATGATTTCTTCCATGACTCATTGGTTTAAGAATGTGTTTAATTACCACATATTTGTAAATTTCCCAGTTTCTTCCTGTATTGATTTCTATAATCAGAGAAAATGCATTTTATGATTTTAATATTTTACTGAAAATTATGTTGTGCCCTAACATTTTATCTATCCTGGAAAATATTCCATATTCACTTAAGAAAAATGTATATTCCACTGTTATCAGGCTGATTGTTCTCTATATGGTTGTTAGGTCTAATTAATTTATACTGTTCAAGTCATCTGTTTTACTTTTTGACCTTTTAACTAGTTGTTCTAACCATTATTGAAAGTTGAGCATTGGAATATCCCATTACTATTGTTAAACTTTTTTTTCTCTTTAATACTGTCGGTTTTTGCTTCATATATTGTGGGGCTCTGGTTAAGTGCATGTAAGTTTATAATTGTCATATATTCTGATAAATTGACTTTTATCATTATATAATATTTCTTATAATAGTTTTTAGCTTAATATCCATTTCTTCTGATATTATTATAGCCATTCCAGCTCTCTTGGTTACTTTTTACTTGGAATTGTCTTTTTATTTGTTTGTTTGTTTGTTTGTTTGTTTGTTTTTATTAATTTCAGAGAGGAAGGGGGGGGAGAGAGAGAGAGAGAGAGAGAGAGAGAGAGAGAGAGAGAGAGAGAGAAACATCAATAATGAGAGAGAATCATTGATTGGCTGCCTCCTGCACGGGAATCAAGCCTGCAACCTGGGCATGTGCCCTTGACCAGAATCAAACCCGGGACCCTTCAGTCCATAGGCTGATGCTCTATCCATGGAGCCAAACCTGCTAGCGCTAAAATTGTCTTTTTAAATTATATAAGCAACAAATATATATATATGGATTTACAAACCAAAATATACACTCTATATACTGACTTTTATATTTACCTATGCAGAATACCAGTGTTGTTTATTTCTTCATATGAATTCCAAATTACTACTTAATGTCCTTACATTTCAGCCTGAAGGACTTCCTCCTTTTAGCATTATTTGTAGGGCAGGTCTACTAGCATTGAACTCTCTCAGTTTTTGTTTATCTAAGAATGTCTTGAATTAACCTTTATTTTTGAAGTATTTTGCCAGATATACAATTTTTGGCATTTTTAGTTTGTCATTTCACTGCCTACTGATCCCTATGGCTTCTGTTGAGAAATCAGCTGTTATTCTTATTGAGGATCTTTTGTATGAGTGCTTCTCTTTTGCTGTTTTCAGGATTCTGTCTTTGTCTTTTTCTCTCGGAAGTTTGATTATGATGTGTCTTGGTTTAGAAATCTTTGAGTTTATCCAACTTGGGGTTGTTGAGCTTTTTGTCTTTATCAAATTTAGAAAGTTTGGGTGCCTTATTTCTTCAAATATTATCCCTGCCTCTTTCCTCTCCTCTGGAACTCCCATTACGCATATCTTGGTACAGTTATTGGTGTCCCTTAGATTTCTTGAGTTCTGTTTACTTTTCTTTTTTTTTTTTTTTTTTGCTTCTAAAACTGGGCATTCTAAATTGATTTATCTTCAAGTTCATTAATTCTTTTTCTTCTTATTCAAGTATGCTGCTGAACCCCTTTAGTAGATTTTGACAGCTACTGTGCTCCCCACCCCCCCCCTTTCCCTAGTTAGCTGCCTGAGCTCTGGGAATGTTACAAATCAGGGGAAATAAAGGCAGCCCTTCAAGTGTGTCCTTCAGTGAACCACCAGACATGTTGAAACAAACAACCACAATTTTTTAGAATAAGATTTGTTCTCCTTCATTTGTAAGAACCTTTACCAGGATTGTGGGCTGTGTCTTCAAGGCCATTCATTGAGCTGTGTATTGGGGGATCAGTAGGGTTTTTTTAAATTGATTAAGCATTCTCCTGGTTACAATACTAGTAAACTTTTATTAGTTTCTAGATTTCTGGTAAAGTTGATTCTGACATTATTGCTAGTTTATTCATCTCTTTAGTGGAAGGATGGACTTTTGGCATTTCTACTCTGCCATTTCCACTGTTGTCACTTAGAAAGGATTCCTTCGAAGACACAAAAACTACTAACTATACAAGAAAATATTGATAAATTTAACTAAATTAAAATAAAAAGATTATATTCATAAAAAGACATGATACAGGAAGAAGACAATCTGCATAGTAGGATTATATATTTACACAATATAAAACTGATAAAAGACTAGTTATTCAGAATAGATACAGAAGTATAACAATTCAATAAAAGAGAACCCAATAAGGGAAAATCGGGCAAAAGACTTGAACAGGGACTTTACAAAAGAGAATATCTAAATGACTAATAAAGATGAAAAGGTGTTTACCCTCATTAATAATTAGGGTAAGAAAAATTAAAACCACCATACTACCTACCAGATTTGACAAAAATTAATAATACAATACTAGGTAGAGGTAAATTGTGGAATAAGAGCAATTGTTACCATTCTTTTGTGATATATATAAATTGGCTTAACCAATTTAGGAATTTGTAAAAGAAGGTATTTATACCCTATAACAGTACTTCTGTTCCGAGTATATGTATATGTGCTAGAATTAATGCATGTGGGAATTATGATATATTAACAAGAATGTAGCATTGTTCATAATGTCTCCAAAATGAAAATAATAGAAATGTTCATCAACAGAGTAATCCATATTCATTGCCTCCTTTTTCTTACATTCATCTTTTTTCTTTATATCCTATAATCAAGTGTTTATCTTCATGAAATAATGAATTAGCTCTCTCTCAGACCACTAATGACTATCCCATCTATTTAGTGTCTGTTTCTTTCCCCTTTATCTCTCTTGGTATATTCTTTGAATATCACCTTGTTCCCATCTTGTGCACAAAACTTGAAAGTAGTCACATTTTCACTTTGAGAATAGAAGAACTATACCATTAGTAGTAGCCCAGAACATGAACTAAATTATGCATAGGCCCAAATAATAAATTTTATAATCAACATAAATATTAATGATTTTTAAAATAAATAATTCACATTATTTGCCCTTATGTTTGTATATTTTTAGAATGGTGATTCTCAATTACATCAGTCTTTACCATGTTGATAGGAATAATTTAATAATAATAATAATAGCCAACATTTATTAAGTGTTTACTACTTGGAAGTGCTAGATAATTTAAATACACTATCTTATTTAATCCTCATCAGTAATCCAGTGAGGTAGATGCTATCATTGTCTTCATTTTTTAGATAAAAGAAATGATGATTAGAAAAATATATTCCTCTGGTATGAATAAAACTAATGTCTTCTCAATTTTTTAAAAAACGGAAAAATATAGTCATCAGTATCCCTGCAGAAGTCATAGCATACTTAAATGGAGAAGAGTTTAATAAAGGACTATGGTATTTACAAAGGTTTGGGCAGATTTTAGGGGAAGCAACCAGACATAATGCAGTGCCCTGGGACTCATAATAGTGGATAGTCCTAATGGAGCAAAGGAAGGGAGCTGCTATTACAATCCAGAAAAGAGCTATAAGCAAGTGTCATCTGACATGGCTGTGATCCTAGCTAACCTATATTGACCTGGTAGAGAAGAAGCCAGGGGAATAAATACCAGACTTTATGTTCCTCCACTCCTTTAGTTTCCTGACAGTGCCTCCCATTGGCTGAATCCAACTGGAAACCAGAAGCCCAGGATATCTTGTTGATTCTATCTATACAAGTCAGTTTAAAGTAGAGAGGGTGAAGAAGGATGGAAAATGAATCTGAAAGGGAAATGGAAAATATCTGGGAAATACATAACTATTAAATTACAGAGTCAGTATATGAATGCCAAACACTTTACTCCTGACCACAATGCAATTGTGGTTAAGAGCTCTCATAAAGAAGTTTAATAAAATAGTATTTGGCCAGGGGAAATACTTTGAATCTTGAGGTTTCTATTCTACGTCAAATTGTTGGATACTTTTATAACTAACAGTATATGAGAAGAAAAGAACGTCCCCATCCAACAACAAGTTAGGTGTGGGTATTGGTTTTATATGCTGTTAGTATTTTTAGAATATTAAACCATGCATATTCCCCTTGTTCAGATTCCAGACTCCATAATTTCTCGTGGCGTTCAGGTGCTCCCACGAGACACAGCTTCCCTCAGCACTACTCCTTCAGAATCGCCTCGTGCTCAGGCTACATCTCGCCTTTCTACTGCTTCCTGCCCAACACCAAAAGTAAGTACAGTCCCTTGGTACTGTGGCTATGATGTGAATCTGGGAAAACTAACCAGTATTTTCTTCTGCTTGTCAAGGTCGGATTCATGCATGATAAATACAATGAAAAATTAATGGACTGTAAGATAGTTACCACCTACTGTTTCACAAATTGTCATACTAGGCCAACAGAAGGACAATAAAAATTTCATGCAAAATGTCTACTTTTACATCAGGTATCACTTTCTGTAGCTCCTATTACTTTGCTGTAGACTTGTTATTTTCTTAGCATACTCATCAGTATAGATGTGGAGTTACATGTTTATGCAGATCAATGCATTTTTGGCCAAAATAAAATAATATTACCAAAAGGTGTGTTTTTTTTTAACCTGTCCAGTCTGGGGTAGCTCCCTGCTCTAGTATCATTCCAAATTTTTTCAAACATATCCAACTTGGAATGTTGCTGCCTAATATTTGGAAACACATCTAAATTGATTAGAAAGAAAGTTTTAATGCCAACCTTTGGGGGAGGGAAGAAGTATCTTAGTATTTATTTTTTATAATTTTCCCAAGTACTGAATTGTGTATGGGGGAAAGAGTATTAGATATTTATTCACTGCCTCACATCTTCAATGTATATGATAAATTAAATAGCAAACTTAATTATGGCTATGACTGCTTACTCCTGGAATCTCCCTTCTCTGGTTAAGATAATCATTTGTGCTATCACGTTTTCTATGGAATGGATCCAATATTGGCATCAAAAGGTTAAGAGTAAAATTTCTTCTTACTTAATAGGATATGGTGTTAGATATCAATCTGTACACTGAATTTATTCTAGGGCTCTGCAGGTAATTTCTCAAATTGTGACTTTTTCTCTATATCAAATTTAAGAACTTACATAGCTGTCTTTCTCAATTTCTTTCTCAACTTCTCTGAATTTATCAGTGTTGTAATTGGATTTAACTAGAAGTGATCTCAAGCAGTTCTTGATATAAAATGCAGTTGCTTTTACATTCCATGGTACAACCTTCTTAGCAAAGTCTTCACAGTGTTAATGTTGTATATCATTGTTTTTAGACTTGTATCAAAAATAACATATTATTTTTATAGTTTAAAAAAACAGGTCCTAAATCTTCAGTGAAGAAAAATTGTAAGCACATTCTAGGCATGAAATGTATGTTAATGCCATTTGGATGATAATCAACTACATCTTCACTGAATGAAAACATTGAGTTCTCTAGACTAAAATTGGATAGATGAATCTCATTCATGTCTTTTTTAAGTTTTTAAATCAAAATAATTTATCGTTTGGCTGCATTAAATTCTAATTGTATAAGCTGTATTCATTTATAAAATCTGGGAAATAATTAAAGCTGAAAGTTAAGGTCACTATTAATGTTTAGCCATTCACCACATATTAAGATCCAAATCTTGGTAATAAAGAGCTATCCAAGATACAGCATTTTTCCCCCTTAACAATATATACTGTGAACATAAATATTTTAAGCATAATTTAATTATACATACTAGTTCTTAGTCCTTTTAAAACGTTGTAATTATATTTTAATTACAAACTGAATATTAAATCCAATTTTAAAATTCACTTGGTATTTCCAAGTTTACTAAGGTGAAATCCTAAAAATAAAAATGTTGATATTTATTAAGTTAATGTGCGTATTGCAAAGCTTTAGGAGAGCAAGTGGCTTGTCTTGACATTTTTCTCTTAATTAACACTTACATGCTCAAACTGACAATGAATTCATATAAAGCAGTGTATGTGAATATCTTTTTTCCTAGGAATTTTTTTCTATACTTTTATCTAGGAATAAGATTGTGTTTCTTTTCGATAATTTTTACCAGCATCATAATGTATATCTCAAAGATAAAATTATTGCTTTAGTGTAATTTTAAAATTAAATTGTTAAGGCTGAATCAGAATGCTAATATAATAAAAAACTAGTTTGAATATTGATTTCTTAAAGGAGTGAAGAAAGTCAAATTAATCTTTCTATTAAATATTTTAAATTATAAGACTTCTTGATTGAATCTAAATTATATATGCTTTTGTATCAGTGACAGTTTAGTCGATGGTATAATAAAATAAATAGGTAGATAAACATAAATTATTCAACTATAATTTTAAAATAACTTCATAATTATAAGTTGAAATTCATGCAAGAAGAAATGAAAAAATTGTAGTGATAGAAAATAATAGGAGGGAAACCTTACTTAGAATGATCAGAGAAGACCTCGCCAAGGAGTAACATTTCACTAAGGACATGAAGAATACACTGTCTAATCTTATATTCAAACAAAATGCATAATTATTAATTTTTTATAAGTTTCCTTTATCCTCTGAACATAAGAATTTAGATTACTCTGGATAAATAATAAATATTTTTTAACTCACAGTTTTCAATCATTGGGTCTGTCTAGAAAACAATGTGATTTCCGGCATTATTGATCCAGTATCAGTATAATATTCCCTCTGAGATTTTTTTCTTAGTGAAGTTAGTTTTACAAACTATTCCATATTATTACCACTTTTCTTTGTGAGCACCAGTGTAATTATATGATATGGCTAGTTCATTGGTTGTAAACCTGAGGTTCCCAAGTCTCTGGAGAATCTTTGTTGCTAGGTCATGGTACTAGCTGGGGTCTGCAAATTATTTTTCACTATTTATAAGAGCATACACAAAATCAATAAGACTATACTAAACATTAAGTTTCTTTGCTTTTGTCTTAAATTAAATCAGTATTGATATAGCAACCTCTATTCAGCTATAATTGACATTATAGAAATATGGGTTCTACAAACACCAAAAAAAGTTGGAAAACACTGAGTTAATGACATCAAAAGTACATTTTCTAAACATAAAAATGTAAGTTATTTTATAAAAAGTTAATTGCCCCATCTGATGGATATTGAGAATAATATTCTCTAGATTATTTGTCAAAGTCAGCAGTTCTCAGACATAATGGTCTCAGAACGCCTTCACACACTTAAACATTATTAAGGACACCAGATAGCATTTGTTTATGTGGTTATACCTAGTAATATCTACTGTGCAAGAAATTAAAACTGAGAAATTTTAAATGTTTATTTATTTGCTTCAAAATAAGAATAATAAGCCTTTATATGTCAACATAAATAACATTTTTATGAAAAAAAAATGTTTTCCAAAACAAAAATATCTACTGAAAAGGATGGCATTGCTTTACATTTTTTCAAATATATTTCAATGTTTGGTTTAATAGAAGACAGCCAGATTCTCACATCTTCTGTACTCAGTCTGTTGTGATATGTTGTTTTTGTTGAAGAATATGAAGAAACAAATCAGCCTCACACAGTTATGTAGTTAGAAAAAGAAGGATGATTTTAATAGTATTTTCAGATAATTATGGGTATTTTTTGAAATTACACCAAAAATTTACAATTTTCTTTTAAAAGTTAGTTGAAGGATGGAATCAAAAATTTTGTCAGGACCATTGAGTACTTTGATATATTATAATCCATTGCCCTGGCTTGAACTTTGTATGAACTTAGGTATAATTTTGTAACACATTTCTTGGTAACTTAAATAATATATGTTCTTCTAAGTGTTGACATATTTCATTATTTATATTAAAAAACCATTTTCATTAATATAACCACCAAGCTCATAAAAAAGGACTTCGAAGTATTGGAAGCTCTCAAACTCATAGTATTATGTGTTTTCCACAGTTCTGATTTGTGTTTAAAAGTTATCTTTGACAAAACAACAATTCCTGTCTGTTTTTCTGGAATTGACAGGCCCATTTCATTCATGTCGAGAAAATGTCTGCCGAATATCTAAGTCTGAATAATCACAGTTTGTCAGTATTCTTTCATTCCTTCAAGTAACAATGGTATTCTGTTCAAAACCTGACTAGTTCAGCATGCAACTCAAACAACTGCATAAGTGCTTTTCCTTGAGACAATCATCATCCTTTGATATGGAACAGCAGTATTGTATTCATACTACTCATTTTGCCAGACTCAAGGGACAAGTTTAAACTAAGTTAAATTAGTATTTACTGTTTCATTGAGAACAATGTTAAATGAAACTAGCTTTTCTTTTTTGAAACTATTAAATTTTTTTAACTGTTAGTGCATGATAGTGAATAATACAAGGACTATTCATATATTTGGATCCACCACCTCAATCTGCACTAAGGTGCCAACCCACCATTGCTTTTGTATCATTATTGAAAATGTCAACATAGTGAAAGAGGCAAATGTCATAGTACTGTTATTGAAATAATTCGGCCTTTGGACTCCTGAAAGGGCCTCGGGGACCCTCATGGGACTGGACTTAAAGAACCACCAGTATAATCAAATGAGCAAACTGGTTTGTTTCTTGAAAATATATGGGTCAAAATTATGTCTTTTGAATCTTATTTTTTCAGTGAGACAATGTTACAGTGCTATCCTCAGAATAGAGATCTTATTCAGGGGTGGGAACCTTTTTTTGGCCAAGGGCCATTTGGGTATTTATAACATCATTCACGGGCCATAGAAAATTATCACTTTAAAAATTAGCCTGCTATATTTGGTCAAACATTTAATTAATTCACCCCTAAAGCCTTGGCAGGGCCAGACCAAATGATTTCATAGGCCTTATACAGTCCACAGGCCAGACATTCCCCACCCCTGGTATGTAAATAACTACCAGTATAGTACCCTGCTTAAGCATTATAAATGGTTCACCCTCACTCTGTAATCCCAATTAATTCCAGAGCAGGGAATAGAATTTCTCCTCCCTAAGTCAAAATGAGAAAAGGCTTCACAAAGTCTTTTGCAGATACAAGACCAGAAATTGTAATTTCTGGCTAACTCGACTTATTTCCAAAGAGATACTATTTCTGCACTTGGATAGCATATAATGTTTCCCCAGGATATCTTATCTACTAATAGATACAGAGAGGCCTCTTTTAAGTAATAGCCTAATTTTGGGAAGATAATTTTATTAGAGATATAATTGAGCGTGGCTCTTTAAAACTCAGTTTAGAACATTTAAAATTGATGAGCTTTTAAATAAATATAAAATTTTTCAGCTTTTCCTAAAAAGATAAGATCAACATTACTTGTCCAGGACCCTATGTATATCACAGCTGTCATTCTTTATATCCTCCAGGCTATTTTACTCATTTGCATTCAATGACTGGCTCCTATAGATGTTTGAATAACTGATTTCTACTCTTGTCCATTATTGTTTAGTTTCTCCTCCTTTATAACAACATGTTTGTTTTGCTAATTATTCTGGTGTGATAGCAAAACAGATTATTGAGACTTCAAATAAAAGATGGTTCTCTTCTGTACTTTTCTAATGAGAAAGGCACTACCCAGTATGGTAAAGTATTTCATATTTTGATAAAATTGAAGTTAAATAATAGTAATATGTTTTAGCTTTTAATTTTGAGTTTACAAATCATTTTATTTTCTTATTTTTATTGATTTTAGAAAGATGAAAGGAGAGCAAGAAAGGGAAACATAGATCGGTTGCTGATCATACACACCCCAACTGGGGATCGAAACCGTAATCTGGGTATATGCCCTGAATGGGAATCCAACCCGCTGCCTTTTGGTATATGGGACCATGCTCCAACCAACTGAGCCACACCAGCTGGGCAACAAATAATTTTAAATGGTTGTTCTATGGCATTCTGCTAAATGTACAGGATTTTACATTGATTTTTGTTTCTTTGTTCATCTCATTTAGTGTCCCCTCTGTCTTTATATATAGTGGTAATTGAAAATGAAATTCCTCCCATCCTTTTCTAATTATTTAATGTTCACAGAATTATATTCATCACTGAAGCTAACCATAATTTAACTGTGAAATGTACAATTGCTACTCTGAAATCTGAACTTGCAAATGACATTTAATTGTTATCCTAAGAAGATATAGCTAACCAGAAATTATTAGCTGTAGAGTTAAGTTTTATTGCTTACCAGTGGTTCTCAACCTTCCTAATGCCGCGATCCTTTAATACAGTTCCTCATGTTGTAGTGACCCCCAACTATAAAATTATTTTCGTTGCTACTTCATAACTGTAATTTTGCTACTGTTATGAATTGTAATGTAAATATCTGATATGCAGGATGTATTTAGGCGACCCCTGTGAAAGGGTCGTTCAACCCCCAAAGGGGTCGCAACCCACAGGTTGAGAACCGCTGGCTTAGACAGTCTATAAGTGGCTAGGTTCTTCTTTTATTCTTTAAAAACAAGTAATATACCTTCTCATTTTAGAAAATGTATATAAGGGGGAAAAAGAGTGCCTCTACACTTAATTAATGACTGCTAAAATTTTGTTGCATATCATTCTGTTATTTTTTTCTTTGCATTCAATTATTTATATAAATGGATCATAATGGGAAGGCAGTGAATAAGAGCTTAGGTTCTGAAATCACTAGTAGGTATATGGCCTTTAGAAAGTTACTTTACCTCTGTAACCATAATTATCTCATCTGTAAAATGAAAAATAATAATAACATTTCCCTCATAGGGTTATTATAAGGTTTAAATTTTAAAATTCATATTAATCACTTATCACAAAGTTTGAAATACAAGTAATGCTCACTAAATGTTAGCTATTATTATTAAACTATAATATTTTATCCTAAACTATAAAGATTAAAAAAATATTTTATCCTAGCTCATTCATTTAGTAATATAAACATCATTACATGTTTTTAAATAATCTTGTACAACATTATTATTGTTTGCTATTCTAATTTGTAGAGGTAGCATCATTTTGTCAGCAGCCCCGATTATGTATATTTCAGATGTTATTTCAGTTTTTAAAACAATGATATAATGATCTGGAAGTTAAATGTTTCATAGTTTTCTCTTTTTAATTAATTTATTTGTTTGTTTGTTTGTTTGTTTGTTTCAGAGAGGAAAGGAGAGGGAGAGAGAGATTAAAACATCAATAATGAGAATCATTGATCAGCTGCTTCCTGCATACAACCCAGGCATGTGCCTTTGACCGGAATTGAACCCGGGACCCTTCAGTCTGCAGGCCAACACTCTATACACTGAGCCAAACTGGCTATGGCACAGTTTTCTCTTTTTAAAATTTTTTTATTTATTTTTAGAGAGAGAGGAAGGGATATGGAGAGAAAGAGAAACATCCATCGGTGTCTCCTACACACCCCCTACCGGGGATCAAGCTGGAAACCCCAAGCATGTGCCCTGACTGGGAATCAAACTGCCAACCTCTTGGTACATGGGACAATGCCCAACCAACTGAGCCACACTGGCCAGAACTACAGTTTTCTCTTAATTAAACCTAGCAACTGTATTAATTCTACCTTTGTTTAAAGTATATGCGGAATCTTTAGTTCATTATTCATATAATTGTGTGTGTTTTTTATTGTCTAAAGTTTTACATGTCACCTTTTCCTCTGATTGATCCTCCTCTCCCCCCAGCCATTCCCACTCCAGGCATACCCCCCCCTCCCCAGTGTCTGTGTCCATTGGTTATGCTAATATGCATGCACACAAGTCCTTTGGTTGCTCTCAAACCTCCCCCTTACCCCCCCCCCCACCACCACCACCATTTGTCTCTGGATCTATTCTTATTCATCAAATTATGTTGATCATTATATCCCACATATGAGTGAGATCATGTGACATTTATCTTTCTCCAACTGGCTTATTTTGCTTAGCATAATGCTCTCCAGTTCCATCCATGTTGTTGCAAATGGTAAAAGTTCCTTCTTTTTTATAGTGGCATAGTATTCCATTGTATAGATGTACCATAGCTTTTTAATCCACTCATCTGCTGCTGGGCACTTAGGCTGTTTCCAAATCTTAGCTATTGTAAATTGTGCTGCTATGAACATAGGGGTGCATATATCCTTTCTGATTGGTGTTTCTGGTTTCTTGGGATATAGTCTTAGAAGTGGGATTACTGGGTCAAATGGAAGTTCCATTTTTAACTTTTTGAGGAACCTCCATACTATTTTTCACAGTGGCTGCACCAGTCTGCATTCCCACCAGCAGTGCACGAGGGTTTCTTTTTCTCCACATCCTTGCCAGCACTTGCCGTTTGTTGATTTGTTGATGATAGCCATTCTGACAGGTGTGAGATGGTGTCTCATTGTTATTTTGTCACTCTCAGATGATTAGGACTTTGAGCATGTTTTTATATGTCTCTGGGCCTTCTTTATGTCCTCTTTCAAAAAGTGTCTACTTAGATCCTTTGCCCTTTTTTGATTGGGTTGTTTATCTTCCTTTTGTTAAGTTGTATGAGTTCTCTGTGAATTTTGGAGATTAAACCCTTATCGGAAATATCATTGGCAAGTATGTTCTCCCATGCAGTGGACTTTCTTGTTGTTTTGTTGATGGTTTCTTGTGGTGTGCAGAAGCTTTTTATTTTGATGTAGTCCCATTTGTTAATTTTCCCCTTAGTCTCCATTGCCCTAGGAGCTATGTCTGTAAAGATATTCTTACGACATATGTCTGCTATTTTGCTGCCTATGGAGTCTTGTAGGATTTTTATGGTTTCCCATCTTACATTTAAGTCCTTTAGCCATTTTGAGTTTGTTTTTGTGTATGGTGTAAGTTGGTGATCTAGTTTCATTTTTTTGCATGTATGTGACCAAATTTCCCAACATTATTTATTGAAGAGACTTCTTGACTCCATTGTATGTTCTTGCCTCCTTTGTCAAATATTATTAATTGAGCATAATGGCTTGGGTCGATTTCTGGGCTCTCTGTTCTGTTCCATTGGTCTATATGTCTGTTCTTGTGCCAGAACCAGGCAGTTTTGAGAACCGTGGCTTGGTAATATGGCTTGATATCCGGTATTGTGATCCCTCTAACTTTGTTCTTCTTTCTCAAGATTGCTGTGGTATTCGGGGTCTTTTTTTTTATTCCAGATGAATTTTTGGAAAGTTTGTTCTAGATCTTTGAAATATGCCATTGGTATTTTAATGGGGATTGCATTGAATCTGTAAATTGCTTTGGGTAGTATGGACATTTTAATGATGTTGATCCTACCAATACGTGAACATGGTTTGTTCTTCCATTTGTTTATATCTTCCTCTATCTCTTTTTTCAATGTCCTGTAGTTTTTTAAGTACAGGTCTTTTACATCCTTAGTTAAGTTTATTCCTAGGTATCTTAGTTTTTCTTTATTCATATAATTCATATGGATACCAAGAGCAGATCATTTTTGCATCTTGATGAATTCAATTTAATGATATTCAATTAAAAGCAGTTTTTAGTATTTGTATATGACTTATTTATTGGCAGACATTTAAAAAATTATGGATCCAAAGTTGTTTGAAAACTTAACATTGAGTATGTAAAAGTAATTGCACTATGAGGCACTAAATATTGAGGGTTAGCCCAACTGCCACTTTGAAATATTTTTTAAATAGACATCAGTTTTTATATTTATAATATCATGGTATTAAATTAAGTAACCTCTAAAGTTGCTTGTAGGCCTATAAATCTGTTTCTTTGAAATAAGTTTCTATACTGACTGAATAAATATTATTACCATTCTGTTTAGCCCTTCTCTCTGATGTTATATTAATATCCAATTAATATAAAATAATTTACATTTATTTATCCAGCCTTTACATTCCATGTTACTACATAAAGTTAAGGATTATCAACTGAAAATGCTCTAACTTTAGTAAAGATTTTTCTCATTTAGGTCAAGCTTAATTCTGTTAAATGAAATAATGATTTATCTTGGTATCCACTAGAGTTTGTGCAAGCTATAGGAAAATAGGAAAGTGAGAAGTATAGAAATACAAGGAATAATTAAATTAAGAATACTAGCTTTCATTTTAATTAAAAAGTTTTGATTCCTTTAAACTTCTTTTTGATAGTTTGGGGCATGTTTGTGCAAAAGCAGCTCAACAGAAATAACCTATGCCATCATTATTTCAGCAACAGAATTTATTAGATAGAGCCATGATTTAAATCCATATAATTGCCCTAGCTCAGTGGTTCTCAACCTGTGGGTCGTGACCCCTTTGGGGGTCGAACGACCCTTTCACAGGGGTTGCCTAAGACCATCGGAAAACACATATATAATTACATATTGTTTTTGTGATTAATCACTATGCTTTAATTATGTTCAATTTCTAACAATGAAATTGGGGGTCACCACAACATGAGGAACTGTACTAAAGGGTCGCGGCATTAGGAAGGTTGAGAACCACTGCCCTAGCTGGTTTTGCTCAGTGGCTAGAGCAGGGGTCCTCAAACTTTTTAAACAGGAGGCCAGTTCACTGTCCCTCAGACAGTTGGAGGGCCGGACTATAGTTTAAAAAAAAAGACTATGAACAAATTTCTATGCACACTGCACATAACTTATTTTGAAGTAAAAAAACAAAACGGGAACAAATACAATATTTGTATTTGCACGTGGCCTGCGGGCCGTAGTTTGAGGACCCCTGGGCTAGAGTGTCGGCCTGCAGACTGAAGGGTCCCAGGTTCGAATCAGGTTAGGGGTACGTGGCAGTTCCGGATGTGTAGGAGGCAGCCAGTCAATGATTCTCTCTCATCATTGATGTTTCTATCTTCTCTCTCCCCTGATTCTCTATCATCATTGATATATCTATCTCTCCCCTCTCCCAAATCAATAAAATATATATTTAAAAAAAAAAACACCCAAGAAAACAAGGGCAAGAAGGGTTGACATTTTAAATAAATAAATAAATAAAAATCCATATAATTAACTGGCCATGTCTCATCTCATTCATGACTTTAATAAAGAGCATATCCCAAATTAAATTATTCTCTGGATCATTATATTTTAAAATGATATATATTCTAAAATTGGCCATGCCAAAACTTCAGGATTAAAGACAAATCCTAAAAAAGTATTTTCTTACTTACAGAAGTTGGTTCAAATTTTCAAGTTGAAAGTAAAACTCTTTTTAATGTCCTCCTCCAAATCATAACTACCAGAAACAATCTATAGCTTTACTAATATACACTGAGTGGTATTGGTTGGAAGACAGTTTCTAAGTAAAAAGTTTTTTTTCTATTATTGATGCCCATACTTTTTAAAAAGTGGCATAATAAAATCAGGTTAAAAATGTTTGTCTCTCAGGATAATTAGAAGTTAGATAATTCTAAAAATAAAAGAATTCAGGCCCTAAGGCAAACAAACAAACAGAAAAATTTGTTTAATCTACATAATCTAAATCAATAGAAAATATGGCAGGGGACAAGGATGGGAGTCTACATTAGTCATTTCATATGTGAGAGTCTAAATTTTCTTAATTTCTAGTTCTCCAGAAAGCCACTGAACCTCTCTAAACCTGAGCTCTCTTATCAAAAAAACAAACACACAAAATATAAACCTTTTCTCAAAAATTTTCAGCAAATATTTTGTAATAAAGAGAAATGTGAATGCATACACCCAGTGATATAGTCACTTACCTTTATGTGGCTTTTACAAGCCTAAACTTTCTTTGAAATTTCATATCTTTAAAAAATTAATATAAAGTTGGATTTCTACTCTAAAATCTATATGTTTGCTTCAATAAAAACATAACACAACTACTTATTATTGGCAAGAGGAATAATTTTTTACCTTGTTAGCAGTCAAAATGATTTTACAGTGAGCTCAGTTTTGAAAAATTAGACTAAAACAAAGCAAATCAACAACCCATATTGTATTCACTTTCAGGCAATGTCTTTTTTAAATGATATTTCTAGAATTCAAACTTTTATTAAAAAGCTGACTACAAACAGCAGTGATTTCACTGTTTTATAGGACACATACTGGTAATTAATCCCTAAGGATAGATTCTCCAGTAATCAATCCCTAAAGAAAGATTCCTAGAATGCTGCAAAAGAAGTAATACAGTGCAATATTTTCAGACTATTTTTAATAAATGTTTTGTTAAATATTCTAGCTGGAAGGCTGAATAGAATATTGAAATGGTTTTGATCCTCTGGTTTATATCTTTTACAATCTGAGTAAAATGCTTGTAGAAGGATTTCTTCAAGATAGAAAAATTATTAGTGATAACATTTTTTGTTTTGCAACTGACATTTTATTTTTCAGTATATGTAAATAATTAATAATTTCAACCAACTCATAATCCTTACAGTTCTTTACATCTGATTATCAAAATTTCATTAATATTGCAATGATCCTAAATGTAACAGAAACATTTGCAGTTTAACCTCTCAGTTACTGATAGAGAATGTTTAGCCTCAGAGAAATGTATGTATAAAATTAGCTAACATGTGAGGCTCTTACAGTTATCATGAAGACCAAATTAATTCATTTTATTCAAATGCTAATCTTTTGTGATTTCTCTTATACTGTTCCATCATAGTTTATTATTAAGGGTTGACTAGAGTAAATGAGAGCATTGCATTTCAAAATCTATTCATTTAACTTTTCTCTACTTCTCAAATTTTTGTTTATGAGACAAATCTTTTTCAGATTCTCTTTGAAAATTTTTAGTATTTGGAATTATTACCTGTTTTAGGAGCCACAAAAATATTACATGACAACTCTGACTTTGATAACCACATTGGTTTTCTAAAGTCTTCCTCTTATGATAGTTTCAATTTACAAAATCCAATTTATATGCAGAAAATTGATCTCAAGCATTGACAAATGAGCTGTCTACTCTAAAAATCTATCTTTAAATTAGTATTATAGTCTTTTTTTTCATGTTTAGTGTTCAATGGTGACTATCTTTTCTCTCTTATAATTTATATAATAACAAAATTTATTTAAGATGGAGAGATAAAGAGATATATACATACATATAATCTAATAAGCATCAATTTTTGTCCTACCCATTTATTTCCAGGCCTATTACGGAAATACAACCTTAAACTATAAATTAGGAACTGTGGATGTTGTTCCTTGATTTGTCATTAATATTCTGTGTAACCTTGAATAAGATACCTTATATTGCTAGACTTGATGTAATTTTAAGCTTTCTGGAAATTAAAAAAATATATATATGTAGAAAATGGTATTCACTTGTTACTGAAAATTTGCTGAAAATCTTCACAGTTTTTGATAGTTTTCCGAAAGCAGCATGAGGCACTAGACTATACTTTTATTGGAAACTGCAATAGTTTATCTTTGTAATCAAGATATAGTGAGTCTCCCTTTAAAAAGGGAAACAACTTTTGATATGAAAATGTTCTCTGAGGTCAAAGAAAATAGCACAAGAGAATTAATAGGAACGCATTGTCTACACAGAGGCCCTGTCTTATAGCGGGTAGCCATTCTACTTAGTTTTCATTGTTTCTAAATTTGAGAATTCTGTTTGACTAAGCATGAGAATTGGTGATTATTATTTGGGCATAAATTTAGTTAATGCTGAAGAATTAGTAAAAACTATTTATATTGACTAAAACCAGAAGTTGACATTAAAATTCTTATGTGCCAAGATGCTTTTTTTTTTTTTTTCAAAATGAAAATTCAATTCTTAGTATTTTTCCTCAGTAATCTCCATATACTATCTGAGATGTCCTAAAAAGGATAAAACAATCTGTAGTGTGCCAAATATAATTTTGTAGTGTGGTCAGGTTTCTTTTTTTCAGGGGATTTTAACACTCAGAACTTGACATCATGTTGATGCTTCCCTGCTGTCTCCTAATACAAGCAGAAGCATTCCAGCTAACTTGACCTGTGCAGTCTGAAGGGAGGCTATCATTCGACACATGTAGGAATCTACTTGATCGGAAGCTTCTTTCCCCTTCTCCCTCCCTTTTTTCATTTTTTTTCTTTTTGTCTTCCTCTTTAAACAAAATATTTGTTGTTACAGCTCTACTAAAAAGCAAATGAATTTCTAGTTTATCCCTCATCTGATAAAACATTTTGTGTTAAGAACCTTCTTTTTCTCATTTATATAATGATATAAAACAAGTTTTTAAAATGGCAACTTTATTTTTTCCTATCTTACCTAGGAGGAAAATTCAACTGAAATACAGAAAGCTTTGAGGGAGTGACTATATCTGACATTGGTCTGGCATTAAAATTTTCTGGTTGGGCAGCACAATTGTTTAATTGGGAATCTCAGTGACAGCTGAACAACCTCAATGCTTGGGTCAGCAAGCGGAGGATCTTCACTCTGTCACCTATTAAGAATGATGCTTGTCAGGACTGATCTTTCCACTTGGGGAACATTTATGTTTCTAATCATATCATTAATGTTTTCTGATATTACAATGGAATAGATACTAAAACACTGAAAGAAACAAAGTTCTATGCATAGGTATATTTGTAATTCTTTGTTTTTCATAAACCAAATGCAAATGTAACACTACTCCAGATACTGCTTCATCAGAAATCCCCAAGATAACTGAAAGTAAGTGCACATTTCTTCATCAGGAATAGTGCCATAACAATGATTGCATTCTACTGACCAGCCTATTTGCAGAGCATGTCATATAGCCTCTGGGTTAGTTAACTCCTTGACCTCCTAAGAGGTACCTCAAAGAGTCAATTGATGTTTTTGCATGTATTATTTACTAATGCGTAGAAAAATTTTTAAGTTCACTTTTTCTTTATTCTGTCTTTTTTACCCATCTTCCCTCATTGTAGCAAATTAGACGGCCGGATGAAAGCAAAGGAGTTGCTAGTAGAGTTGGATCCCTCAAAGTAAATATGTTTCTAACATTTTTTGGCAAGATTTTGTCTATAGCCTACACTTCTTCCTTTTTGGTGGGTGGTGGGAGGAAGGGAGCTTTTTCCATTTTTCACCATCCCATTTTTTTTATTTTAATATTTTTATTGGCTGTTGGGTCATATTTTTTGTTTGTTTCAGCTACACATAGAGCAACCAGCTGAAGGCAAGCTGACAAATAACTAGCTTTGAATGGCACTACAGACAAGAAAAAGGGCAACTGCCTCACTACAGGTGCCATAATTTGGGGTTCTAGAGTAAACCGTTCCTCTGACTGATGTCACTATGTGTTAAGTTCCTGTTACACAGAGAACTAATATTTATTTTCAGAATATTATCTTCCCTTTTTATGTTTTTTATAAAAAATAATTAAGTATTATTTTGGTGTTATTACCATTTATAGTTTATTCCAGAAAAATAATTATGAATTAATAACATATTTTATACATATATAAAATTCTTAAGAATTAGAAATGTTATATGATGCTGGTATAATGGGCTCACATATAGCTAACAGTATTTAAGCACTCAATCCCCTTTATTTTATTTTTTAAATTAAAAAATTGATATAACAATCAGCAGAAACAGTATACATCTAATGTTTGCCCATTTTTGTATGTGATTTGCTAATTTACAACTTAAATATTTCTGATCTGATGGTCCCATTTACTAGCTGTTAAATATCTTGGGTACTTGATACTCTAACATTTAGTCACAATGAATAGGTAAACAAGTTATCACTCCTAAGAAACATAGACATAGTTAAAAGTTGCATTGATAATTTTTAATGCTGCCCCCATAAATGTAAGATAAAATTTGAATTTTTAAAATACACAGAGGAATCCCCCCCCCTCAAAATTAACAGCTTCTTATATCTCAATCCCATTTGTTCTTGCAACAGTAGTAACTGTTAAACTAATCAAAATGACAGATACTTCATTACACTGGGATGTTTCCAAAATTCAGTAACTATGCAGCGGTTGCCAACCGGTGGTTTGCGGACCACTGGTGGTTTGTGAGGTCCGAAAGGTTGGTGACCGCTGGTTTAGATTCTAGAGGCCTACTATTAAGTTATTTCAAAATTTTTCACACCTTCAATTTATTTCCATTTACTAATTTATTAAGCACCAATTTCTGCACTATTTCCTCTCCTTGCCTCTTCTGCCTTCTTAATTTTACTTTTTTTGTATTTGTTTATTTATTTGTGTGTGTGCCACTCGTGTGATTGCACATGGATGAAGGTGTATCTGTACGTTTGTGTCCTTAATTCCAGACAAATCATCCTCTCTGTTCTCTAACACTGCTATATACTGGGTATCATTTTTTAAAATGTTATTTCACTAAGGATAATCAGAGGAGATAGGAAGTGTTGATTAAATTTCTATTTCAAAAATGAGGCAAGTTAAAATTATTCAGTCACAAATATATTAGTTTATGTATCCTGATGATTATCAGTAACATTCCTCACTGTCTACTGTGAGGTATCATATTTTACCTTTGTCTTTAAGGAAAGGTAAATCTATAATCATTTAGACTATGGATTATGACTCACACTCAAATGTGCAGAGCAACATAACTTTGGAGAAGTTATTGATAGTGAAATAAAGATCAAATAGCATCTCTAACTGCAGCACCATCTGCTATAAACTGGATTGTATGTGTGAGTATGTGTGTGTTTAATTATCTCTATGTTCAGCTTTTGTGTGTATAGAACTTCAAGTTATAATTGTATGTTTGTTGTTTTTAAGTATATATACAGTATGATTATATATATACACACATTATTTATAAGAACAAAAGATAGATATTTGGGTTCAGTCAGTTTACTTTAATGTGGATGCAGCCTTAAATCAAAAAGTGTATTTGGGAAAGAAAGGCAAATTTCATAATTTTTAAATATTTTTACTCCATATTTCTACCAAATAGAAAAATCTTAATTGGATCTCTAGGGGATTAAAAGGGTAGTTACAGTATTTCTTTTCTCTAATGCTTTGGGGAGACAAGATGCAATAATTAAAATATTGGCTTCCCTAGTCACAGCTTTATTTAGCATGTATTCTTGTATTATACAAAGATCTTTGATGTGTTGAAATGTTTGCCAAAGGCAGTGAGAAATGTGCAATGCTATGATCATATTTTTAAAAGAA
Organism: Myotis lucifugus; assembly: GCF_000147115.1. Lineage (NCBI taxonomy): Eukaryota > Metazoa > Chordata > Mammalia > Chiroptera > Vespertilionidae > Myotis > Myotis lucifugus. The sequence goes on from NW_005871133.1 coordinate 1,616,100, forward strand.
AAACTGAAAAGAGAACAAGTTGCTTTTTCAATTCATTTTTTGATGTTTACATGTAGCTCCATCGAAAGCTGGATGAGCTCAGAGATCACCTAGAAGGCAATGTGAAAGGATACTCTCTCAGAGTACATGTACGATTTTACTCGGTGATTTTTTTTCCCCTAAACTTCTGCTGACTGGTAATTCCAAATCTGATTGGTTTGTCCTCTCATCTCCATTTTTGTTTACTTTTTTTCTCTTTTCTCCCTCTTTTCTAGCTGCAGCTTCATGCTCATGTTTATGAAATACAGATTAAATTGGCAGAGCAGAGGACCCTTAAGCCACACTAGCATTGAGGTTGATTTAATAACATTCTGGATTCATTACAAAATAAAAACTTCCTTTGCAAAATCTGTGCTTCTTATACAATTATATAATTTTCTGAGGATCTTTTCATGAGACTTCATTTGGAGCTTTTCTGTTGACTGTCTCTTCTGTCCCCTGTTAGATGTGTCAACAGGATTATAATTTATGGGCTGGATCCAAGTGATAGAGCCTTTATGATTCAATTTCAGTTGTCAAGGAAAATGATCTATGTTAGAGTATAGGTATTCTGGCAAGTAGACTTTTTTCTGAATTAATAGACTTTTCTCAGCTCATATTCTTTAGGATTAACTGTAAGATATTTTTTGTTTAAAAATAACATAGTAAGCATCTTTACCAGGAACACCATCATGTAACATCTTACTTGAAATAAAGGATAATATGCTTAAGATAACACTTTGAAGGAGAACAATACCTTATAGCCACTCAATACTGTGCATATATTATATAATCAAAGGCAAAAATAGTATTTTGTGACCAGTAGTTCAGACTCAGAATACTTAGCTCTCCTACTGAATATATATTTCTAAGATAAATGGAAGTAAATCTCAAAAATGGTATATGATATAAATATGGCAGAAGAAAAGCTAAATTATTGTTGTACAGTAAAACCTCGATATAACAGATTAATTTAAGAGAGGGAGTGTTCATTATAGCTGAAAGTCCATTATATAATAAAGGTTTTCTAAATGCATGTTAAAAACTTGACAAATTAGTTAGTTTACTTGTTTTTACTTATGTGGACATATTTGTGTAATTAAAATTAAGTATGTATGAAAAGTTTAATTTCACAGAAAACTTTTCTAAATGTATACTGTAATTTTAATTTTAAACTGAGTAAGTTTAGTAAATGCATGCATTCATCAGTCATCGAAAGTAAACAAATGCACAAAGCTGGGTTGGGGACCCTATTCAGAATATGCCGGATGCTCAAGGCCAGTTAAGAGTGTGAAGGCCCTATTCAGAGCATGCTGGATGTCCAAGAAGGTTCAGCCCCTGGCAGAGAGGTGCGGATCCAACAGTTGGCGTAGTAGGGTAGGATCAAGACCTATGCCCCCAACATGGTGCAGCTAGCACAGGATAAATGAGGAGCTGAGTTCCCAACAGTTAGTGCAGCAAGCAGGGTTGGAGGAGGAACTTGCTCTGACACTGGGGCATGGCTTAGCCCAAGTCCAACCATCAGCAGGCATGCGTTAAAACTGCTGCAGAAAGTCTTGCCACAGGACAACAGAACCAAGTAGCACAAGCGCTGCGGTGTGGGCACATGCTAATCATTCTTTGAACATTGTTTATGAGTGTTGGCTCTTGGATTTAAATATGTAGACTATAGTTGTAGGTATGTAATATTTATTTATGTCAGTGAAATTACTACAGTGTTTTTCCATCATATGGCCTATTCACTAAAATTTGTTTTAAAAAAAATAGCAGTGAATTAATAACAAAAATTAAAAAAAATAATCTGTTAATTTAATTATAAGCAAATCTTGGGTAAAAGCATTTTAAAGTTATCAGTGTTAATATTCACATATGACATGCAGACTAGAAATTTTGTCCATTAAATTGAGGTCTGCAAAAATCAAGGGTTTACTCTAAATAATTCTGGCTCTATTTAGCCCTGACCTCCCATTCCTAAGGCTTTTTAAAAAGTGCCTATGAATCCTAGCCCTGACTTCTCTCAAGATTAGTGCTATACATTTAATTCATATTGCTATGATAGTTTTTGTTATACAGGGTAGAATGAAAAATAATAGTGATATAATAATTCTCAGCTTGTTTTTAATTAGATACCATATATAGTTATGTATATCTCTATATTAAGTTTTGATTACTGAAGTCCAAAGTTGTTTTTACTAATATCAGTAATTAAATTATAATAGCTAAACAGAGAAGGAAAGGATAACAAGTGTTTTCTACTTCTTCCTTTGGAGCCAGTCCTTCTTTTCTATTTATATTCTTATTGAAGTTAAAAGATCATCCACAATCGCCCTCAGAATGTGTTCCACTGTTTTAAAAAAAATTAGCATGAACTCTATGTCTAAATCAGTCTAAAGATACCTGGATATTATTCTAAAAACCACTAAAGATATTCTGATTATATTAATTAATATATGTATTTAGTGTCATACTCTTCCCTAATCAATCATGAGAGCTGATATTCTTTTTCTTTCAATAAAAATAAGACTAGAAAATTGAGACATGTTCACATCAACTTGGTGGGGAGTTAGTGTTATGTTAGGGTTAAATGGAAAGTTCTGTACTTTGCAAATTAGTTTATCTCATGTCATTCTTCGATTTCTTTTTTCAACACCTATACTGCGTAGTATAGTACATAATGACCAGTCTCAGTATCTTCATCTTTTGTTTCATTTCATGGGGCCGCACTTGTTCTGTATACCTTTTTTTTTCTGCAAAGATTGAATAGAGGTATATCATTCTGAGGTTTCTGTTAACTAGAAGAGTAGAAAAAAAACTAAAGGCAAATTATATCTTCTCTAGAGAGCTCAGCTAAGAAAAGATGCAAATAAAATGCTTAGCTGAATGTTCACTTTTTCTCCTTCGCCTTTAATTTCTATTACCCCAGAATGCTGTAATATATGCCTTGTATATTTTAAAATGTTGCTGAAGAGCAGAATAAAGTTATTCTCAGGACCATAGGCTATATAAATAGGTTTTGTTTCTAAAATGGGGTAAATTGGCAGATAGTCACCATTCAGTTCCACACAAATTTATTATAGGTGATCACACACAAGAACAAAACAGTGGGTACCATTTTATTCATTGAAACACTGCTAAATATTTCATTAAAAGGAAAGATTTAGAACCATCTTGCCACTTAAATATTTTATTTAATAATTGTAGAAGGTGAGGCATCATTCAGAAGTTTGGAATAAGGATTTCATTAAGTCATTGATGCTTCTATTGGTATCATCTACACAATATATTATTTTTTAGAGAGAAAAGAACCTTGCATTCTTACTTAATATGGATAATCAATTATATAAAATTTAATATTCTATTAAAATATAATTTTTTGAATATTAAATTTTATTTATATACTTCTTTATCCTACATTTACTCCTCTATAGCAAAAAGTAGGATGTAATAGATTCTTGAATTCTACATTAAGAATTTATCATCTTTATCTGTCCATTGCACAAAGCTGAAATATTCTGAACCCTCAATGGGTTTTTAGTAGGTTTCATATTGATAATATTATCATTTTCTACCTAAGCAGAGTTTGCCTAATTTAACAACTGCAAAAATTACTGCAAATTCTTAGACTGGTAATGTGTTGAGAATAATGACAAGACTAAAACCACATAAAGTAAAAAGTTATTTTCCATTTAACCAAATGCATGAAACTAGTAAGAAGAATACTAAAAGTAATGCACAAGATTGAAGAACAATGTAGATAGTATTGAAAATTGGAAAACATAGGTTATGAAAAGACAAACTAACACTTTGTTTAAGTAATATAAATCAAGATAAATTTACAAAATTGAAGTTAATTAGTTTTTAAAAATGGGATTCTGGAAAGACTGAGTATTAAAATATTTAGAAGAAAAGTTAGATATATGCTCATGAAATAATGACGAGTAGAAAGGAAAGCAAGGAGATGAGTAAAAATACCTCAAAGCCACAAATTTTGTATTTTCACTCAGTTTATGTAATATGATAGTAACTTTTTATTCAGCTACAAATGTATACAGATAGATAACCAAATATGTTAATTTTTAAAGGCTTTTAAAAACAATAAAAGGGAAGATGACTTATGCAGACAGATTATTGGCACAAAGTGAACTAAAAATAAAACTGATATGAAGTAGGGGTAATATAAATAATGAATTAGATGGTAAGGTTGTAGATCTTTTAAAATCAGTATTTTCATTTCAGCCTTACTCCTGAATTGCCTCTTATATTTTTTGAATTGTATTTGGGCTCTTTTTCACTTTTATATTCATCAAATTAATGCTATAACTCGGGAGTCAGCAAACTATAGCCTTTGGGCCAAATCCTGTTTCTCTTTTTTGAGCCCACAAACTAGGGATGATTTTTGCATTTTTAAATGATGCAGGGAAATCAAAAGAATATCATTTTATGATATGTGAAAATTATATGAAATTCAAATTTCAGTGTCCAAAAATAAATTTTTATTGAAACACAACCACACTCATTTATTTGTATATCATCTATGCTTGTTTTTGCACTACAACAACAGAGCTTAACAGTTGAGGCAAGAACCATATGAAATGTAAAACCAAAAATATTTACTATCTGAATGTTTATAGAAAACATTTGCCAAGAACTGCCAAGAACATTGAAAAGAAAGATGACATTGACAAAGAAATGATTATAGTAGAGGCTGTGTGAAATTATCTACATTTTAAAGCTTGAGAAAAGGAGAGCTGCTCATTTTTCTAGGGATGGTTTCAGATTATTATTGCATTTTTATTCTTCCTTTTTTTCCTGCTAGCTACTCTCTTTTTATATGCCACATATATTCTCTCTCTCTCTGTCTCTCTCTCTCTCTCTTTCTCTCTCTCTCTCTCTCTCTCTCTCTCTCTCTCTCTCTCACACACACACACACACACACAACACACACACACAGAGTAAAACTTACTATGGAATTAACATTAAACCGTTCAAATATAGACATATCATATGAAAAAAGTATAGATTATACATTCCTCCTCTTTGGGGGACCACTTAATGTATAAAGATAAATTCCATTCTTGCTCTCTTAAACTTTTTTTAAAATGTATTTTTAAACTATTTTTGCAGTATACATTGCATTTCTTTTGTTTATCACTTCATTGCCTCTTAATAATTTTTCCCTTGAAAATCATGATCAACTTTTAATTTCTACTGAATTTCCAATTGGACCTCACCTAAAATCATACCTTATATAAAAAGTACCATACAAATGGGAAAGACTCTAACAGTAACAAGTAATACATCATATCTTATTATACAGCACTTAAAAGTTTAAAGGTATCTGCTTTGAATCAGCCAACTCTTTTTTTTTTTTTAAATATATTTTATTGATTTCTTACAGAGAGGAAGGGAGAGAGACAGAGAGTTAGAAACATCGATCAGCTGCCTCCTGCACATCTCCCACTGGGGATGTGTACCATACAAATGGGAAAGACTCTAACAGTAACAAGTAATACATCATATCTTATTATACAGCTATCCACTGAGCCAAACCGGTTTCGGCAAATCAGCCAACTCTTTCTGAGGTGAGGAGAAACAGCTAGAACACTACTCCTTTGGTAAATAAACATTCAGTAGCTTTTTTTTTCTGTGTATTATAAATATTTTTTTAAATTTTTTTCTTTATTGATTAAGGTATTACATATGTGTCCTTATCCCCCCATTGCCAGTAGCTTTTAAATGAATAAACATCAGTTTGTATACTCTACTTTCTTTAGGCAAATTTCTATGTCTTTTGGGTTTTGTATGTAGAATGTTATGTAAGCCTTTAAGTCTTCCTTTTTTTGACATTTTTGGCATTTATTCATTGATAATATGCATTTAATTTATAATAATTATGTAACATTCTGAGTACTTTGATAGATAATGTCTTATAAATATGTCTGCACTACAATAAAGATAAAGATAGCGGTAAATCAATTTTAGGGCTATTTCTTTTGGAAAACTGGCTAATTTTGCTACCTTTTACTTTGTTAGAATTTGCTTAACATGTATGTAAAGTTAATACATTTCTGAAGTTTCAGTTCTACTGAAAAATAGCTAAAATTTATCTTGTGCTTCGAACTAAAAATTTCTCATCTAATACTTATCAAATCACCTACAATAGCCTACAACATCATTTGGAGTGGAAATAACATATCTGTGAGGTGTTTAATACTTACTACAGAATTGCCCTTCTCAGAAATTTTATACAAAAATAAGGTACTAATAAAAGATCTCCTTGACAAGTAAATTTCCCTAGTAATAGAAAATGGATAATTGAGAGGTGGGAGGGAGACAAGACGCAAACTGATTTCAAAGATAATGTTTTTTAGTTTTATGGGTATAGTTATAGAAACAGAATAAACATGCAGGGCAAGGCTTTATTAGAACTGGCATCTTGCTAAAGAAAATTAGATGTGTCTGTGATTGATTGATTATAAAGGTATAATTTCTTTTGTATTGAATTTATTGGGTTGGCATTGCTTAATAAAATTATATAGGTTTCAGGTGTACAATTCTATAATACATCATTTATATATTGTATTATATGTTCACCACCCAGGATATAATTTCTTAATTATTCTTCCTTATTTTTTAAAAATAAGACTTGGTCATATTTTAAAAACTACCTCAAAGTAACTCATTAAGTGGCAGTCATACATTCTATCACAGGTCTTTTTAATGGTAAGTGTAAAACCTTCTGATTATTATTTCACATGGTTCAAGTTTTTTTAAGGTTAGAAGAAAAGAGTTTGTATATTCATTCACTCAATAAATACACTGAGGACCTTCTACATCTAGCTGAGCTGGAATACAGTTAAAGAACAAATCAAATAATAAGGGCATTTGATTCCTCCATTTTGACATTTCCTATACCTTCATTTTCGCATCCTAACTTTGTATTTTGGAACTTCATGAAGAATTTTGTAACTAGAGAATGTAGACTTAAGAATTTGCTTCACATGACATTGAGAAAACCTAATGAAAGAAGAAGCCACAGAATTGAACATGGCAATGTGACAACCTAGAAAGGAAAAACAGGCCAGAAAATGATCAGTTTGAAGTCATGAAGATTATAAACATGTTTTAAGATATAAAATAGTTGTTTTTAAAAGATAGGTCTGTAGAAGAGTTTGTGTTTAAGATTTCATATCTTTTTTGGTATTGGTATGGGTAGATATAAATAGAGATAGGGCTATAGGTATAGATATATAGAGAAAAATATTCAGTAATACTGAGAATGGAATAGTAGGAACAGGAAATCAGAATTAGAATACTGAGCTGGCTTAGTGCCCTCTTTAAAGAATAATGTCACATGTAGTTTGCTAGTGTTAAGCCAATGAAGATTGGTGTGATACCATAGGACAAAGTCCTTTTCTGTTAACCTTAAATTAGCCTCTTTTCAACAAGATTATTATACTAGATTCTGATTAAAGGGAGTCATCGTCGTCATGCATTTTTTTTATAAGCTGGTATTTTTTTTTTATCACGAGGTTCTTCTCAACTAGCTTGAACCTTGAGATTTCAAACTCAAGTGTCTTCTTATAAGGCTGTTTTACTGTCTGGCAAATGTGTGGTGATGGAGCCATCTAAACTTCTGAGACCCTTACTATGCTATCGTTTCCTCTTTAACAGTGTTTTCTTTTCCCCACTGCAAAACCAGGCTCGGCTTCCCTCGTGCTCATCTACCTATAGTGTTTCTGAGGTATACTTTGCACGTGTTTTATTACATGGTCAACAACATGCTCGCCCTCACCATTTTTCTTATTTTATTTTCCTTTTGCCTTAATTTATTTTGCCTTGCACTTTGCATTTGGCTGAAAAGGGAGAAGTTAGCTGTTTGGGGAAAAATTTCTATATTTTTAGACTGCACTATTTCTGAGTAACTTTTTTTTCTGGCAATCACTGTATCATATTGAAATGCTTAAAACCCAAATAGCCCATTTGATTATTATCACCACCTTAATTACATAAAGATTCCTTTGAACAAATAATTTGTTATTAAACTCGAATTGGCTAAAGACAAAGATTCCAGTTTGCAAATCTGTAAAGGTCTGTCTCTGGTAGCTGAATATCTATATTACATTAGTGACGACTCTGACCCATTATCCATAGAAACAGAAAAGCATCCAAAACTGATTATTAAATGAAAAGTTAATATGATTTCTCTATTTTTAAAAGAAAGGATTCATTCCCTTTTAAGATACTAATTAGGTTACTCAGGATACTTGTATTTTTATAAGGTTTTTATGAGCTAGAAGAGCTTATCCTCATGAGATTCATGTTTTTTTTTAACAAAATATTTTACATGAAATTTGACTTTTATGTTCTTTGCCCTTTTTAGGGGTTTAATTTCTTATTCTTACTATGTTAAACCATAGCATAAATGGATTTTCTGTTTTTATAAGCCATATTTATTAAAATATTATTAATAGACTTTGAATATTCTTTCCAAAGCAAGAGCACTGTTAAGTAGCTAAAAGGAAAGAATATATGTACCTCAAAATATGACTAGTAATTAAAAGGACTTTAATAGCCTATGAATTTTAAGGTCTTAGTTTGTTACTTTAGAAACATAACATTTCTACACTTTGCGCAGGCCACTATAGCTATAGCTGCCATGTGCAGGCCAATATTGTCAGCTTAATTCTGACCACAAAAATATTATAATGTTATGCAAAACAAAACAACAACAAACAGAAAGATTACAGTATCTAAAATACCAGGTAGTATATGCAGACCACAGGCAGAATATTATCTTTTGACTTTAAATTTTAAGAAAAAGCCTTGGGGGAATAGCATAGTTAAACCCATAGCCTCACAAAGTTTAAATTTGGTAGAATTACAACCAACTTCTCTAATTTTCTTTCTTTTGCAAGTTACAACTGTTACCGATATTTTTCTCTTAAAACTGATTTTGTGGATAATTAATTTCTTCTTGAAATATATATTTCTAGTGAGAAGCAAAGTAATGAAAGACAAATGAATTACTTGTGATATCAGCAAAGACTTTTAAAAGAGAAGATTTATGTCATCTCATCACATTTTTCATAGGTCTTTTCTTAAGTTCCCAGGATTATAATTCCCAGTGTAAAAAAGGTATATATAACCCATTTCTTTCTGCCACTTCATCCAGGCAATTCTCCATTTCCCATGAGAATGTATAAGAAGTCTACCATTGGCATCATCTCCAATCACAGCCTACAGCATCCATCAGGGTATTACTTTCTCTGTGACAGCATGTGTGCAGGAGGGCTCTCAGGTTGGAATGTGGAACTGGATTCAGGGGGATGGGATTGTGTATGCTGTGGCATTTGCTCCATAGCACTCAGTTCTTAAATGAACTCTGGCTTTATCAGGGTTTGTTTCTTTCATTGTGACACATGAGCTTTATTTATTTGTCATGAAGTATGTTTCTCTTTTTGTCACTTGTGGTAGGTTTCTATATTTCACTCAATGCCACATGTCTGTGGACTCTATAGGTGGTAACTTATGATGCTATAAAGACTAATACCATGAAGAACTCCTTAGGCATTCTAATATGATAATATCTGGACAGAAATAAACTTTTATAATTGTTTTCCATTTCATCTTAAGTTGGTAAATGACTATTTCACAAATGTTAGACTATAAGCCTTAATTATTAGAATTTCAGGGAATGTCCTCATGTTTTTTGATATGAAAGCCTCTTGAAGGGACTGTTGCTTAAGTACATTATGTATTTTATAGCATCATTATGGAGGTAGTCAAACCTTATGGCTCAGTCTCTTCTTTTCCTCACATTTACATCATGTTCACTAACCTCCACTACTGTAGAAATAACTTCTCGAAACCTTAATGCTTTACCAATTGCATGTCACTATCTTCTGTGGCATTCATAAGACTAAAAAAATAATAAGCCTTGTTCAGAAATGAATCCATCCTGCCCTAACTAGTTTGGCTCAGTGGATAGAGCGTCAGCCTGCGGACTCAAGGGTCCCAGGTTCGATTCCGGTCAAGGGCATGTACCTTGGTTGCAGGCACATCCCCAGTGGGGAGTGTGCAGGAGGCAGCTGATCGATGTTTCTCTCTCATCGATGTTTCTAACTCTCTATCCCTCTCCCTTCCTCTCTGTAAAAAATCAAAATATATTTAAAAAAAGAAAGAAAGAAATGAATCTATCCATGAGTTGTACAAGAACAAGATAATTTCTAACCTTACCTGGATAATACTGCTCAGCAAATGTTACTCCATGTACTAGTGATTGATGGCTCTTTGTAAAAATTCCAATTCTCTTACTATGTGACAAGTCTGTGTTTGACATCTCACTTATTTTATCTTAATTAATCTTCACTACAGCTCTGGAAAAGATATTATTGTCATCCTCATTTCACAGATGAGTAGGCTATGGCTCAAAAGGTTAGATATCTTGCCCAAAGTTATAAAAGCTGTCAAGTGAGTGGCAGAGAATTTTTTCTTAAATACCATGGTTTCTACTGTTCAGGGGTTATTGAAAGTCATCAACTCTCTGAATGGCATGCAGTAGTCTTATATTTTCACAGTATGTATTTCCCTAGTTTACGTTGATTATATAGTTTTGGATATTATTATAAGAGAGGATGTGGTTGTATAAGATAGAAAACTTTAAGGAAATGTTAGAAAGACATCCCTTTGTATAATTTATTATCCTTATTTTTGTACTTAGTTATTCAGCATATATTTATTGAGCTCCTACTATGCCTTACTCAAATGTAATTGTAATCTGCTAACTATTTTTTTATCTATGGAATTGGCTTCACATTTAGAATTCATGAAAATATCATGAATATAATGAGATTAGTGTCTCTGTTGTACACTATTATTCATCGCTTCAAGCCACATGAAAAAAAGGGAAAAACTCACCTTCCAAATCTCTAACCCTCAACTTTGTTCCAACAGTGTTTAAGCAGTGTTCATTTTTTAAAATACTTAGAAAAATTGCTTCAGAATTTTCTTAGCCTAAACAAAAGCCAGACTTAGTACAATCTTCTGATAGAAATAGTGCTATTTTCTGACATATAGGGGTGGGCAAAAGTAGGTTTATAGTTGTGGGTATACAAAACAATTTATTCTTGTATTATTATTTATTAATTATTGATTACTTATTTGTATTACAACTGTAAACCTACTTTTTTCCCACTCCTGTGGGAAATATTTGCAAAGTGGGAATATATACTACATATAAATCTTAAATGATTTGTAACAATGTCTACACCAAAATAGTTAATAAACATCTTTTAAACCTATCTTTAATGTGTTAGATTTCCCAGTAGCAAGATTGATTGAGATAATTTAAAATTTTGAAGCTAAATTGATTTTTCCTGTTGAGCAGAAAAAGACTAAAACTTAATTACATTTTTATTTAGTGCTTAAGAACTTAGCTACCTAAAGAAAAAGTGGCATTTTTAAGTTGTAACATGCAAAACAGCTGCCCTTTGAACTCTTTTTTTTAAAATATATTTTTGTTGATTTCAGAGAGGAAGGGAGAGGGAAAGAGAGATAGAAACATCAATGATGGAAGAGAATCATTGATTGGCTGCCTCCTGCAGGCCCCCTACAGGGGATCAAACCTGCTACCTGGGCATGTGCCCTTGACTGGAATTGAACCTGGGACCCTTCAGCCCACAGGCTGATGCTCTATCCACTGAGCCAAACCAGCTAGGCTGCCCTTTGAACTCTTAACACACTTTTAGAACACCAAATCTGATCTAAACAAACCTCAACTGATTTACAATTTGGAGCTTCTGTAAATGGAAGTTTTATTTAAATTGCAGATAGTAGATCTATATATTCAAGGAAGGGAGGGAGGAAGAGAGGAAGGAAAGGAAGAAAACTGGACTCTAAAGACTATAGCATTTCCTGTTTAAAAAAGAGGACCACAAACTGTTCAAAGTAAAAGAAACTGTAATATAATAAATATTCATAAATGAATATTCTACACTGCCGGATAATCACCTAAGATTTCCTATTATATAAATTATCACTTAGAAAATCTTTAATAATTGATTTACTGTTTATTGAAATCTATTTTCTGTAATGTTCCACTCTTTCACTTTAATGTGTACTGTTTTCATTCTGTTTGTATATAATAGCTGGAAATTTGGAGACAGTTTAAAGAAATCTCTTAGAAATAGTATCTTTTTATAACACTGCAACTGCTGTTAACAAAGTTTCTTGACTCCTTCCTCACTTTTAAATTTTTAAAAATGAATTGAAGTATATAAATTGTTTGGATCAAAATAAGAAAATTAAGTACATAACTAAAATCCAAATGGAAATAGAAATGAAAAAAGTCTATCAAGTACTATATGGAAATCCAGCTTTATACAAATGCAAGTTAGTTTATCATCATGATGTTATCATTTTACAAATAAAATATATTAATTATAAATATAGTTAGAGCCCAAATAAATGTTGGCCATTATGGTATGCACGAAAATGACATATCTTGCTTGCATTCATACTTATAGTTCCAGCTGCTCTTTGAATGTCTTTTTATGATGTCAATTCACTATATCCAACTCTGCTGTCTAATTCACTTGTTTTTATCATGTTCCTAAAGTTTCCCAACATAGAAATCTTTGTTGTTTTGACTCTTCTTTATTTTTCATCTTTGACAGTGTGTCATTAAATTTTGTCATTTTTGTTATTTCTTTCCTTAAATTATCTTCTTTTAATTCTTCTAATATTTACAATAAACTTTGTAGTCTGATCTACTTTCAAACCCTGGTTATAGTAAGATAAGTCATGAACTTGGTATGTCTTATAGGAAGAACTCAAAAAATATTTGGGAAATGGTGAGTGCCTTAAACAAATAAATCAGTGAACTTTTCTAAAGTTTATAAGGTTTCCACATTTGGGTTTCAGGGAGAATTTATAGATAATTTATGTAAAATCTAATAGAGTACCTGGGACATAGTAAGCATTAAATAAATATGTTTCTCTTTCCCCCCCCCCCCCCTCTAACTTGGATATTTAAAGCCCTAATAACCTCAGACTTGGATTACTAGAGTAGCTAAATAACTGATTCTCTTTTTATAATCCTTGTTTTCTCTTATGTCAGACTAATCTTCCCAAGGCCACTTTAATTCCTTTCAGCTCTCCAATCAAAAAAGCTATAATAACCTATCTCTGAGTTATTATCAAGAGTAAATGCCTCTCTATCAAAGTCCTTCATACTTTGACTAGCCACTGTTTATCTAACATTATTTTCTAAAAGTGACCAACTCCTCCAACTTTGCCCAGGACTTTCCAGATTTTGGCACTGAAAGTTCTATATACCAGGAACCCCCTCAATCCCAGGCAAACAAGGACAATTGGCCACTTACTCCTTATCATGTACCTACAATTCCAATCAAGGTGAAACTTCTTGTCATATTATGTTTCTTCCTTTGTATTGGCCATTATTAGAGGCCCGGTGCAAAAAAATCATGCATGAGTAGGGTCCCTAGGCCTGGCCGGTGATCAGGGCCGATCTGTGGGGCAACCAGCGGGATGATTGGGGCCCCCGCTTGCACCCCCCTTGGCCTGGCGCTACCCGCTCGCTGGCCCTGCCCCCCACCACTGCCAGTCAGGACCTGTGGGCTGGGGGCAGCTCCTGCGTTGCACGTCTGCCCCTTGGTGGTCAGTGCATGTCACAATGACGGGTCATTCCACCAGTCATTCCGCATTTCGGTCAATTTGCATATTAGGGTTTTATATAGTTATATTTGTGCTATTCTTTCTTCCTCCATAACTCTAGCACATCTTCCTCCAGAAAACCTTCTCTACCAATTCCCATTCATCTCAAAGGAATTTCAGTTGTGCTTAAAGACAGTATTTTCCTATATTGCTTTTCCTCCTACCTTTTTTACTGTTGCATACATGTTGGTGATCAACTTGATTCACTCTCAGATTCTCTGTTTCGTTTCTCACTATGTATTTGCCGTTTCCAACATAATAGCCTGTAGCCACATGTAGCCTTTAAATTTAAATTCACTAAAATAAAATAAAATTTAAAATTTAGTTTCTCAATTGTAGCAGTCACATTTCAAATTCTTAATAGTCACATGTGACTAGTGGCTACCATATTACAAAGTATAGATATAGAATATGTTCATCATCACAAGAAGTTCTATTGGAACACAATGTTCTCTTCTGGGTTGATCTCATAATCAGCCATTATTATTATGATCATCACTGTCCATCATCATTATTCTATGTGTATACCACTTGCTTTGGTCAGGGATCATTCTAGGAACTTGGTTGGATAGAGACACTGACTTAGCTTCTTTTGGGTTTTATACTACCTTCCCCCACACGCAGCACACACAGTAAGCATTTAATAAACACATATTAACCAGGTCATGAGTTCAAATCCAGTCTCAAATATCTCATTCTGTATGTGTCAAATATGAGTAAGATTTACATGCATTTTTTAAATTCCTGAAGCATAAAATAATCTAGGTCAGCGATTTTTAATTAGTGTGCTACAAGAGGTAACTGGTGTGCCACAAGAATTTTTAAAACATGCAATACCTAACTATTTTGTCAAGGACACTGACCTCTTTTCCCTTAGATTGTCAATTTAAAAAAAGATAACAGCCAACATGATAATAGCCATCGGTGTGAATGAATCAAAATTAGACCTACTTTTTTGTCAGATCAGCAAATATATATGTATTTTTGTGTGTGTTCCGGAGAATTATAGTAATTAGTTTATGTGTACCATAAAATGAAAAAGGTTGAGCATCACTGTTCTAGGTCAGTGCTTCTAAAACATTTTAATTCTCCATTGCCTGACTGGCTTTCCTACAGCATATTCTGATATTCCACCTTTTAAAGTAACAAAGGTAGCTGGCCCAGTCTTTTTTGAGTGTGGGCATCATCATTATGAAATAATTGTTCCAATCTCTACAACTCTAATTCCTTATTGACCTTGGATATAATAGGAGAGAAGGGAATCTCAAACTACTGAATTGTCTTTCTCCTTCTATTGTTGAAACCTGAAGTTTACCTAGAGCAGTGTGGCTTTCTTCTCTGTCCCCAATCAGTCTCCTTGACATCCTGTTTGAAAAACACTAGGGACTAAAAGTCCATGAAAAATCATGCTTTTATAAATTCAGATAGGAATCAGAATTGGTACACAAGCAAAAAAATAAAGCTGCTAAACCAATAGTAAGTATTTCTTAGCTTTCAACAAAATTGAAGTCAGAATCTAGTGTTATTGATTGATAAATAAGTCATATATAGGCCTTTCATTGAAGCTGTTTTAGGAAACATATGTACAACTATTTGTAATACTTTAAACAATAAAATAAAATTAAAAATATGTTTTTATTGACTTTTAGAGAGAGAGGAAGGGAGAGGAAAAGAGAGAGATAGAAGAATCGATAAGAGAAACATCATGGATTGGCTGCCTCCTGCATGCCCCCGACTGAGGATTGAGCTTGCAACTCTGGCATGTGCCCTGACCAGGAATTAAACCAGCAACCTTTTGGTTCACAAGTCTACGTTCAACCACTGAGCAACACCAGCCAGCCAAAGCTTCGTTATTTATTACCAAGACACAAAGGGAGTGTTGGTAGGCAATTTAAGTCTAAAAAAGGATCAACATATAAATTCCCGGGGGCTTTATTTTTTTATTGCTCTCTATTCAATATTGAGGACAATTTACATCAAAGTGATTTTTACTCCTTACTGGGCTGATGCCCATAATTCTTTTCTTTCATGTGCCCTTATACACCACAGCCTGCATTTTGTCTCCATTTGTCTTCTTCTTTCTTAATTAACGCAATTGTCTCTTCTATATGTGAGGTAGTATATGTATACTTGCACAGCTGCCTGCAAATTACAGAGCAGGAATACTAAGCAGCTCGTGGTCACACCCTACTGTGGTTCATACCCATAGATTTACAGACAGTTTTAGTTTATCACCAAACCTGGTCTAAATTTTAAAGATTCAGAAAAGTATCTTCTTGACTATCAGCAATGTAAATTTTCTTTTACTTGTTCATACAAACATGCATTTCAGTGCAATGAAATGTGTAGCCTGGACTTTGGCAAATAGAATTGTCAGTTTTCTCTGGTCAACATTTTTCCCCCTTTCAAAATCACTTCCTTTTTCAACTAGGATTTCTCATCTAAACCACAGAACAAGTTATTTGTGTGGCTGTTTTCTCAAACTCCTGTGAAGATGGTACCAGTCTATATTCATAAAGGAGAAGCTAATTTATTACATACAGTGCATGTATAGTGCATCAGGCTTAATTCTCTTCCAGAGTTGAGAAATATATTCGTTCTTTCTCTACTCTTAAGTAATTCAGTATTTCTTGAAACCAGTTGTCATTTAAAGCCATACTTAAAATTTCTTCTTTGGGAATTCTTCTTCTTGCCATTTTTTGAGGATACTAAAATACCTAAATAGCTTCATGCTTACCATGTCTATTTTAAGATTTGAGAATATGAGTCATGTATTTATTTGATTTTTTAAAAATTATTTTTCTGAAAGAATCAAGATTAACCAGCTTCTCACCATATTCCAAAGATGTTCATGCTTTGGCAGTTATTAATATTTTTTGGTTTTCTCACAGTCTTGAAGTAAATTTACTGAAGATGAATTCAGCATAATGCTTAAAAAATTTTGTGTTTGGGCTAGATTTGAATCCCAGCACTGGATTTGAAACCCAACCCTGCCTCTTACTAGCTTTGCAATCTTAGGAAAGTTAACTTGTCTGCACTTCATTTTTCTATAAAATGGGAATAATACTTCCTGTTAAGCGTACTTTCTGTATTTAATCACTTAATACTGGTTGATATAGTGCCTGATGTGTGTAAGTACTCAATAAATATATACTAGAGGTACAAAGGTAAAGTTATGTTTAGTTTGAACTAACTGTTAGACATAGTAGCTGCTACGTTTGTCATGCAGTAAAATATGTTTTACATATGGTTAGCCACACTCTGACTGAAAAATCAAGTATTATTAACTTCACTATCAACTTGACCTAACTTAACGTGAACATTTATACACATTCCCGCTTGCTTCTTTTTCCTAGTCATGGTCAAGTATGCTGAATATGCTATATATGAACATCTATTTCTTTTCATTTAGCCAGTTGACTATCTTTCCCAGATTATCTCTTGTCTTTTTTCTCCAAAATCACTTTCCTTTTTAGTGTCCGCATTATTTAGCACACCTATACACCACTTCACTAAAGATTATAGCTAATAAGAATAGTACTTTTTATTATAATTGTTATTTTAGGGCAGGAAAATATTTTCCTTGACACTGTTATGGTCCCTGGTTGGGTCTGAAAATTAATCTAACAAAGGTTAACAGGAGAGAACCATACAGCATCATTTTTATAAATTTTACATGACATAGGAGCCTTCATAGCAACATGAAGACCAAAGAAATAGTTAAGCCTGTGTGCTTTTATGATAGTTTTGATAATAAGTGGACATTTGTTGGGGGAAAAAGGATAGGGCAAAGAATATGAGCTAAGGGTAGTAAATGGGGAAAACTTAGCAAGGCCTTTTTGTTCTGATTCTTCTCAGTGCCCCCTCATCTTAGAGATAAGGATGCTCCTTTCCTCATGCTATAGGGAGGGCACCTCTCACTTAAAGGTCTTATGACCTGCTTTAGGGGAGAAGGGCAAGGGAGAGACAGAAAGACCTTCTTCCGCCGTTTTCTTAAACTTCTTTTTAAAAAATTGAGTATGCCAAAGTGCCATATTTGGGGGTAGTATGTCCTGAACGCCATCGTTATATTCATTATATTGTCCTTGAATTCCATTATATGTCACTAGAGGCCTGATACGTGCACCAGTGGGTCCCTTGGCCTAGTCTGCACCCTCTTGCAATCTGGGACCCTTTGGGGGATGTTGGAGAGCCAGTTTTGGCCCAATCCCCGCAGTCCAGGCCGAGGTACCCTACCAGTGCACGAATTCGTGCACCGGAACTCTAGTATGCATATAAGCTCTTTGGTTAATCTCTTCCTGCCCTCCCTCCTCCCCGCTTCCCTCTGAGATTCATCAGTCTATTCAATCATTTCCATGCCTGTGGTTTCCGCTCCTGCGTTAAGCGTCTGCCCCCTGGTGGTCAGTTCGCGTCATAGCGGCTGGTCTGCCAGTCGACCTGTCTCTTAGGCTTTTATATATACAGATACTCTACAAGCACTTGTCTTATAAGTGGGGCAAAGCATTTTGCCATGAAAATAACTTTATAGTGACCAGATTTCTATGCTAGCACTCAAAAGTTTATATTACCCTTAACAAGTTGAAATAGCACTATAGTTTAATTGAATTGAGGGTCAAAATATAAGGATTAATTTAGGGATTTATATACTATTTGTAACATTATTTCTTGAGAAAATGCATTTTAACCTCTAATAAAATCCAGCTTACTCCAAGGCATTTTTACCCTGACAAATTCTAAACAGCAACATGTCTTACATTCTGTTTTCTTCCTCCAACAGCTCAACTGGGACATCTTCCTTAGAATACTCATTATGATGGAAGGGAAAGGGAGAGGGAAACTCTGGCAATTGGGGGCAAGGACTTCTTCACAGCAGCATCAACCATTGTTGAATGAAATTATAAATTGGACATTTATATCAATGATTTATACCTGTATAGTTAAATTTCAATAGGTTTTTATAGTGTGGTGTCATTTCTAACACCTCTTCCTAATGAATGCTGATTTTTCTGACTTATTAAGTGCCTTCTATGTCCTTAGTATCTTGTAAACAACATATAGGTGTTTGAACCAACTGAGAAAGATAGATGTCTGACTCTGAATTAAAAGAGGTTATTTCTACTACCTGGTCTGTTCATGAGAAAGCTAATTTATCATGAATGTAGCCAACAGGATTTTTAATCCTGTTAAAGTATTAATAGTACCAGTTTAAAGGAATTTGATCTTGATTATCCTCTGCTCATTTTGTTTTCTACATTAAGTTCAGTCAGAGTACCAAAATGCAGATTAAAAAAAAACAAAAACATACTTTGAGGTTAAAGTTTGTAATGAATTTTTTTTAATCCTCTCTCGAGGATATGTTTTTTTTGATTTTAGAGAGAGAGGAAAGGAGAAGAGGGAGAGAGAAAAAAACATCAATGTGAGAGAGAAACGTTGATTAGTTGCCTCCCTTACAACCCCGACCAGGGATTGAACCCACAACCTAGATATGTGCCCTGACTAGGAATCACACCTGAAACCTTTTGGTGTACAGGATGTTACTCCAATCAACTAAGCCACCCAGCCAGGGCTGTAATGAATTTGATGTCCTAGGTGAATGTAAAAATTGAAATTGCTATGATTGTGTTTTTTTCTACTTGATTATTTATACCTTGAGTTTTTCTAACATTACCAATAGGTTATGATTAATCAAGTATCGATTGGGCATCTCTGCTACAGAGAAGATATTGCTTTATTAGTTATATAGAGAATGTAGTAAAAATTTTAAATGGGGCCTCACTTAAGAATTTTACAAATTGGATATTGTCTGTATTTTTTAAAAAAAATCATATTCTTTGTATTCAGGCTGAAAATTAAAACTATTCGGTGTTAGCATCAAAAAAGTATGTAGGAAAATCATCATTCTTGGGCCCTGTGTTCACAAAATAGTCATGGGGGAGTTATTTTATAATTCACCAAATTATTGTCAAGTCCCAAAAAAGAACTTTCTTAGGGCCGATTTTTCTAGAATAGATTTGAGATCTTGAGGCCTTATTATATAACTTTAAAAATGCCATAATATTTCTTTAGGCCATATTTTTTCCTATACAGAGATGGTGTCAGTTATTCTAACTTGATGGAAAGCCTTATTTAATTTATTTGCCTACTGCAGACCTCTTTGGAAAGGAGAGATAAAGGCAAAGCATGATATTACTATTTATTAACATTACTTATTGGAGGATAATGCAAATATTCACCCTTCAAATGCTCTTCTCTGCTCTAAGTTACCAAATACATTTTGAGTGATATATGAGACATTGAGAAAGAACTCAACAAACATCATAGGTCAGAATGAATAGCATGTGCAAAAGAGATATAATCTACAAAAAGGAATTTGAGAAAGGTATTTTGAGTCCACTCAATTCAATATAAGGGCATATTTTGAATTCTATGGAATTCATTTTAATCATACAAGTAGTCTTTCCCATGTGTTATCTAATAAATGTTTCCTACCCCACTTTACAATTGTGGCTGTCATTCTCCAATGTACATTAATCTGTAATGTTTACATTCTTAATAATAGTGTTATGCCTATTATTCAAAAGCTTTTCAACTCTTTTATCTTTTTGCATCTAAGACAGAATTATTTTATTCTAATTTTTCTTATTTTTTTAATTTTTAAATTAGTGCTTAGAGAGATTTGTTGTTCCACTTATGCATTCATCGGTTGCTTCTTATATGTGCCCTAATTGGAGATCAAACCTGCAACCTTGGCATATGAGGACAACACTCTAACCAACTGAGCTAACCAGCCAGAAATAGTATTTTATTCTCATTTTTGACAAGAATTACAGAATTAAAAATTATAGAGAAATGTTGGGGGGGGGGTTTCCCCAACGTACCCTATCATCATCAAGAGGCTACACTAGAAATAAAAAATGGAGAATGTCATCTTAATATCCTTTCCATTAGCTTTGAAAAGTTCAACTTGTATAATTACATGTATATGATGTCAGAGTATTTTATAGGTGTGCTCATTTTTATCATACTGACTTCTCTTTAGCCTAAATATTTTGTGGATCCAAACTCATGTTCGGTTTGTAAGTGAGATATTTTATATGCAGGAGTAAATACCAGTGCATTGGATGATAAATTGAAGTCACATATAGCCTTTGAAATGTAAATGCTTTTGACTTAATTTTCATCTGACTTTTGTTACTACAGAAAGCAAAGGATTATTAAACATAATAAAATTTTATATAAAATAAGATTATTTTATAATAAAACAGTTGGCTCTGTATTATACATAGGAAAACTAATATTGAATATATTCCTTGGAATTGAGAGTGGTATGTTACTACTCAAATGTTTTGCATTTTAAAAAAGAAAAAGAAGCCCTAACCGGTTTGGCTCAGTGGATAAAGCGTCGGCCTGTGGACTAAAGGGTCCCAAGTTCGATTCCAGTCAAGGGCATGTACCTTGGTTGTGGGCACATCCCCGGTGGGGGGTGTGCAGGAGGCAGCTGATCGATGTTTCTCTCTCATCAATGTTTCTAACTCTCTATCACTCTCCCTTCCTCTCTGTAAAAAATCAATAAAATATATTTTTAAAAAAATAAAAATAAATAAAAGAAAAAAAAAAGAAAAAGAGAGGAAGGATGGAGGGAAAGGAGAAGATAGGGGGGGAAAGGAAACAAATGGTTTTTCTTTCCATTTTCTGCTTCAGTATTTAAAAAATAAATCACTTATTATAATTTCTCCTATCAAATAGTTGCAGACCATGAGTAGCAACTGAAAGAACAAGGGTGAATTCAGAAAGACCTTAAAGATATTTTTGGAATCATGTTCCATGAAATCCTGAATGAAATTCAGATTCACATGGACTTTTATAGCCATAGTTTTAAATTATATTAGCAGTTTTCCTTGTCCTATTTCTAAGTTTGCCTTAGGATAAGAACAGAAGGGTCTATTTTTGAAATTTTGTCCATGCCATTCTGCACTCAGTATTGCCTAGAGTCATAAAAATTGGGCTTGATGCTTTTATTTTTCCCCCTCTTTGGCAACTTGCTGCTATATCAACACACAGCATTTAAATCTAATTCTGTTTGGGCTGCCATGCCTAGCTGTTTTCTATGAGAAGCTTGACATGAGCTAATACGTGGCTCTTTGGGAAGACTGTTGTGTATGTATCTCACCAAAAGAAAAATTCCTTTGGCAATCTAGTCCTTTGAATTTAGTATTGAAGCTGCAGTAATAGATGATGGGCTTCTATACAGTACTTGACAGAGAAGGGAATGCCCCAAGAATAAAAGTGGGCACTGAGGTAAAAATGGTCTTCTGCAGTCAGAGGCTGCTAAATTAGTCACTGGTACTTCTCAGTTGTGGTGGTAGGCATCCCTCAAAGAATGCACATGAGTGGGAGAGTAAGAAAGAGAAAAAAGGAGGTTTGAAAGAGACGTATGAGGAAATGTTGAGTCAGTCTTCAAGCTCAAATATTTGACTCAGAGTCTGAAGTAATTGGGTCAAATTAAGACTGACTTTGTCTTATCAAATTTCCCAGCCCAATCATACAGCTTTAAATATATCAAACATGTCTTAACTCCTTTATATCCATAACAGTGCCAAACTGTTTTTTAACCATTTGTACACCATAAGTGACTATAGACACAAGCAGGGGACCTTTTTTAATTAAATTCAAAATATTGTGGCAGTTAACTGGTTAAACAAACTTTATAATTGCCTTTGATATTTTAACTGTGTATTAGAAGCATTGATTTAACTACCATGTGATCAATACCCTTCATTAATTCCAGTAAGTATTCATCTTGTTTCATGTATGCATTTTTTGTTTACTAGAAAATAAAATAAACTAGACGCTGTTTTTCCAAGTGGAAAAAAATATTCCTGTTTCCCTTTCACTTTAAAGTTTTATTTTGAAAAGATAGGAAGAAAATGAATGTTCCTGAAATTGGGCATTTAATCTTTATATTCCTAAATCATTTTTATGAACATGAATTATTATTATGTTGCTTAATTTATAACTGGATGCTCCCAAAGAAAATCAGTGTGAGTACAGTAATTGAACCACACAACTGTCAATTACTCCAGTCTTTGATATGTAGGCTAATGAAATTTAAACAAACAAACAAAAAATGTTATATGATCAGAAGCTCAGAATTATCTAAATGACCTCCATTAGCTCATTTCCCTTTATGTATAGCAAGTTTATCTGTACTCGCCCTGGTTCATTTTTTTAGAGCCATGTAGTACATTTTAAGAGTTCAAAAGACACTTCAAGCCTGGCCGGTGTGGCTCAGTGATTGAGTGCCGACCTATGAACCAGGAGGTCACTGTTAGATTCCTGGTCAGGGCACATGTCTGGGTTTCGGGCTCAATCTCTAGTAGCGGATGTGCAGGAGGCAGCTGATCAATGATTCTCTCATTATTGATGTTTCTATCTCTCTCTCTCTCTCCCTTCCTCTCTGAAATCAATGGAAATTTATATTAAAAATCAAGTTGTTTTTTAAAGACAAGTCAAAATAATATTGCGTTATTCATTCAACCTCAACTACCGCCATATATATACTAGCAAGGGTCTCAATAGCCATTCTCACTGTTACAGGTCAGTGATTGTAGCATTTCTAAAGAATTCTTGGGCATATGTAAGTACCACTGTTTCAGTCCATCTATATCACTGTCCTTTCATTTGCAGTTACCTAACTTTTAGGTATAACTGAGCTCTGTTTCAAGGCTTTGTTTTGAAATATTCCCCAGCTAGAATTATCTACCTGTTCTTTATTGAGTTATTTATCCTGGTAGATGTAGCTATACTATGTCATTGCCTTAATGTTTGAAGTCACTTTGGCTTTCTTTTAAATATCCCATCCACAAAGAGAAATGTTGCTATTGCTCTTAAGTCATGATGTGGTTCAAAATACCTGTTATTACTCTGACACACAACCTTTTAAAATTTTATAGGCTATGTCTTTTGACTCTGGCCTATTACTTGAAAAGAAAATGTCAGATCACAGATGATATTGGTGTTTTAAGGTTAAAATAAGAAGTATAAAGAGGAAAATAACATATAAGAATCCCTGTTCTGTTCTTTGGTATTCTGTAATTTACATTCACCCATTTTCTTACTGCAGTTCCCTACATTTCACTCTTTTCTGTGCTTTTCTTTCCTGTGTGTATATGTGTTTTTTAATAGAAATGACCTATCTTTATATCTCTGTTTCCTATTTTTCTTTCCTTTTTCTATAAATAACCCAACCCATCTCAGCCAGTGATAAAGAGTATGAACTTTAATAATTGTTTAAATGAATATGTGTATCTCAGTTTGCTATAAAGAAACAAAATGGGGTGAGCATAGCTGCTTTAGTATTTAAATATGGCAAAGAATAAATAACAGCCATATATTGTGCCTATATTCTAGGCCAGCTATCTCACAGGAATATGGGACAGATACTCTGAAAGAAACTAGCATGAATTAATAAGGTATAACATTTATACCTATAAAAATTTTAAGTCATGCAGTGGCCTTGTGAAAATACTATTTATGAAAAGAATATATGTGCCTTTTTCAGCTTAGTTGAGTTAAAATGTAATGGTAATAATGAGTTTAGGATTACAGATTTGTAAAGCCAGTTAATTTCAAAATTGTTCTATGATTATAGAATGTAAAATAATCCTAAAATATTTTATTGTAGATGTCTATACAGGGAAAGGACTGAGGAAGGATGTATTGATGGCTCAGAATAAATCTATCAACAATTGAGTGAAACTGATTTAAACAAATAAAATAATGGTCAATCTATACTATACTAAGAGGTTTGAATTAAAAAAATTTAATCAAATGTATCATTTTCAATAGCAGTTTCTATTTTTCTTTCATTTTGAATAATGTTTGGCTTGTTTTTCACATATTCAGTAAAGAATATTGATAAGCAAATAGAAAAAAATTACCTTTGAACTTCCCCATGTTAAATGCTGTTGACATTTAATGAAAAAAAATAATAGGATGGTATATCGAGGAGAGTAGAAAGGGAATTCTATTGAGACTGTAAATAAAGAAGCATATATAGAAGGAATAATTATCTTTAAAGAATAACCTATGTGGAAAGTTTTAAGAACGATTAGTATATAAGAGATTTAAGAGTTGGAAAACTCTGGTGGGTGTGTTTCTGCAGTTTGACTTGATTGTATTCCTTATGCAATAAGTGAGCAATGAAAGGAATAGCAAAGCTCCCTGAAGCAACCCTGAGAAGAGTAAAGGGAGTAAATTGGTGAATGACAAAACAGTCAAGGACAGTGGTAACAACTGAACAGCATTCTCAGTTCAATATATACTTAGCCAAGGGGGAAAAATAGGAAAAACATATGGTTTGAAAACATTGGCATTGTGTTTGTTATAGAATAAAGAGGGCAAAAGAATATCCAGGTGATCCCAAATTCTGAATTTGAGAAATCTAAGCTAAAGGGTTTCTTGATATCCACAGCCTCATTTAAATATCCTTTGGTGAAGCAGTTCCCTTTTTTCTCTTTTTTATTACAGTTCTCATTTTTTTAATGAAATACTTCAAATATATAACAAAGAATAAATAACAAACACCCATATGCTGACCACCTAGATTTAACAAATATTAATGTTTATTATAATGTCTTAAGATCTTTTAACATTTTTTAAAAGTTATGACAAAGCTCAAGTTCCCTTTGCATAGAATTATAATTATAGAAAAATAGTACATTATATGTTAGAAATTTAGAAAGATATTCTTTCTACATGTGTGGCATATATTGACCCTGCATTTGAATGATACTGTATTTTTAGGACCCCTTTTGCTTCTGTGATACCTTGATATATTTCTGCTTATATTTATTTTTAAAATACTTATTTAGTAGCATAATTTGAAGGATTTGGGGTATGTGCTGATGGAGAGAGAATACACACACACAAATACTGTATGTGTATATGTACTAAATACAGGGGTGAGTTATATGAATGAGTTATATGAATGTGAACTTATACTGGTATGAAGGAGCAGAACTAGTAATATAGATGGAGCAAATGCATATTTTTACAAGGTAATTAAAGTGGTCTAAAACAACTTAAACTACCTGTAAGCCTACATTTAACAATGTTCTAAGAAAGAATACCCCTTCTAATTCACTTCTTCCTACACATGACTATTTAGCTTTTTCTTTTTAAAAAAGGTGTCTAAAATGAAACTTCATCCTGAAAATATAATCCCTAATTGCATAGCAATATTCTACCCGTCTAGGTTATTTGGCTGTTCTAATAATCAAATTGAAGTAATATAGATTAACAGGAGAAAAATTTTTTATTTTGTGCATATGGGAGTTCCATAAAGATATGAGACCAACATCAAGTCAGGCATTTGAGGCTTATATACCTTCCTGAGCCAAGGAATGGGATGGAGGCCTGAGGCTTCAAAGGGTAGGAGGTAATTCACAAGACAATAAGAATAGCAGATGTTTGGTAATTAGATGTTTGCCCTGCCATACAGATAGATTATTCAAATGAAAGTTCCCTCTGGTAACAGCTCGCTCTCTCTCTGAGCTAGCCCCCTCTCCCCACATCAGATTTTTTTTGGTAGGTAAAAGAGAGGTGAAAGTTTTTCTTGAGTCTGCTGGATCATGATTGCCTCAATTCAAACTAATCCACATGCTAAAGTAGAACTTTTCAGGGTGGCATATTTTGCTCCCCTTCCCTACTTTACTGTGTGATCCGAAGCCAGTAACAATCCTTGCTTTTTCATCTCTAGAATGGATACAAATATCTTTGTAAAATAATCAGTTATTCATCTGAAGATTGAGAAATAGTGTTATGAATAATCCCAAATCCCTATTAGTAAAAATATATTTTATTTAGCTTTGTTTTATATATACAACTAGGTAATATATTTTCCTCCTATTTATCATATTCAACATTAAAATTCTCAAAACAAACATCAACTCAAAAATATTGTTGTTACCAAGGGGAAATTAGCTAGAGATTACAAATTTTCTAGAGGTGATTGATAGTGGCTCAATTTATAACTAAAGCTTTATATAGGAAATACATTAAGAATATTCATCATTGATGTTCGTATTCATATTCCCTTGAGACCTGGTGATAACCAGTTATGTTCTACATATTATATTATTCTCTTTAGGAATAAGGAACTCACCAAGTTACCTATACAGCACCATAAATAGGCTTTTGATTTACAATGAAAAATATAATCCACTTCAACAACTCTGTGCCTGTTATAGTTCTGACTTACTTTAGAAGAGGTCAATCCTGAAAACAAAAAGAATTCTTCACATTTACCCGAGACTTAAGAAAGCTCAGGGGAATTTAAGACAATAATACTTTATACAACCATGGGAAAACATTTAAGAATAATCCTCTGGAAAAGATTTACAAAATTGTATTGCTTATAAATATTGTCTGTGCACCTTCAAAGACTTACCTTATCTATATATATAAAAGGCTAATATGCTAAGTGTCCTTCCCACCGTCTGGGTAATGATGTCACATAGCAATGCCTGGCTTCCTCTCCCTAGCAACGACTAGCCTTCTTACAGTTTCTTCAGCCCAGGAATATGACTTGCTTTATAGCCAGGTGGGAACACTTTACACTGTAACCAAATGTCTGTGAAGCGTTTTCCCCTGCCTCATTTCATCTGATCCTCACAGAAGCCCTGGAGTAGGTAGATAGGAGACTCAGTAGAATCCTATTTTCTTTTCATTAGCTGGAAAATGGAGATTTTAAAAGCTTAGGAACTTGACTCGACTGAAAAGAAGTAAGAAATGGTGGACCTTGAAAATCACTTCAGGTTTTCTCACTGCACAGAATATAGTCAAACACTGCTGCAGTTAAATATTTTACCCTTTGTTCTCCCTGCATGATCTACAATAATAATCTGCTTCGTGTTGATATTTACTGCTGTGTTGCTGACAATTACCTGAAAGAGAAGTTTGGGTCCTTCACTGGGCTGGAAAAAGTTTCGCTAAATCAGAAAGCAGGTCTAATTAAGCAAGTTTGTTCTATATCTATAAAGGCTAAGTTGACTCATGCATTCACGATGCATATAAAGCTCTACTGGCACCTATCACACGTGTGTGTTTCCATCTGTCATTGTCGATCATGAATTTGGTTGACACTTCTATTATAGAGAAAGGGCGAATAGCGATATTAAAATAATTCTTCTAATTAATTTCCTTTCTATGTGCACGAATTTGTGCACCAGGCCACTATTACATAGATAATAGAATTGTTGCTCTCTCTTTGTGATCAACACATGACTAAGAGTTCAAAGAATAATTAGCTATAGAAGTGTCTGTGTGTGTGTGTGTGTGTGTGTGTGTGTGTGTGTGTACGTTTACATTTGGTTAGTTTTAAATGTGATGACTGTTAAATGATTCCATATAATTATTTATCTAAACCAATGGAAAAAGAGCAAGTAAAACAGATTTTCTTTTTTTAATGTATTTTTTATTGATTTCAGAGAGGAAGGGAGAGGGAGAGAGAAATAGAAACATCAGTGATGAGAGAGAATCATTGATCGCCTGCTTCCTGCATGCCCCCTAATGGGGATGAAGCCCTCAACTCAGCCATGTGCCCTTGAATGAAATTGAACCCGGGACTTTTCAGTCCACAGGCCAAAGCTCTATCCACTGACCCAAACTGGCTAGGGCCAGATTTTCTTTTTCTTTTTTTTTTAAGTCTGAGGTCTTTATAACTTTTTAATAACCATATTCCTTTTTTGTTTTGTAGGGGGTCTACTAAATGGTAATTTCTTAATTCAGAGACCAATTTTACATAATTTTTCAAAAGTATAAGGATATCTTTTATATATAAATTGATAAAGAGCAGCATATAAAGATAGGAAAGATTTCTTAGAGCTACAAAATTCTAGACATAAAAGGAAGCTTGGAAATTATCTAGTACACAGTTTTTTAACCGTTTTTTTCTCCTGGACCTATTTGGGAATCTGGCAAAGTCTACACTCTTCTTTTCAAAAAAATATATATTTTTTTTAAATATATAAATATATAGAATTACAAAGAGAACTAATTGAAATCATTATCAAAATATGTATAAAATAAGTTATAAAATACTGCTTTATCCATTAGATAATAAAACCTGTTAGTAATTAGACTACTGTAATTTGAAATCTTGATGAACATGACAATATTTTAAGATACTCATAATAATTCAAAGCAATAGGTTCTGCTAATATTATTGTGGCCTGTCACATATGCTCATAATGAAAGAAAATGCTAAAATTTATTTAGTTTGATGAATATAAAAATTATATTTTTTCTTTATTCCAGTAAATGGACCCTCCTGACAAATATCCACAGATTCTCTCAAGGGGTCCATCAACCTCAATTCAAACCCCTTAAAATATCCTCATTTTGCAGTTGAGGAAACTAAGTTCCATAGAAATGAGGTAACTTAGCTAAAATCATACAAAGCAAAAGCAGATTAATCCTTGCAAAGATAACCTTAGACCTTATCTCAGCCTTTTTTTTAACTATAGTCTAGAAATTGGCCATTATATTGTCACTGATTCATGGCATAATCTGAAGCAAATTCTTTATTCTCATTGTTCCTCAGATTCTATCAACATACATAAGGATAATAACAATAACATAGATCTGTATTGCTCTTTTTCATCTATAGTAGTTTCACCTTCACATACATTACCCTACTTAATTTTCCCCCATTTTATGGATTAGGAAATTAAAACTTTGAGGTGTTGATTGTTGAGTCTAAGGCCAAACAGCTAGGAAAAGGGAAAAAAATCAATATTAGAAACCATACCTGTTATCATACTGCCTTTCATGTCATAAATAAACCAAAAACTTTAGTTCTGTAGTTGCATTTGTGTTGTGATATCATAAACCTACCTGAACACAAATGAGTTGTTATTAGGATCAGATGAGCCCAGTACTTGTATCCAAATTTATAGATAAAGTGATGAATGAATGGAACTATGGAATAGAGTATTTGTAGACCAATTATCCATTTTTGTTATAAGAAGTTGGAAAAGAAAGAAATAGAATTTAAGAATCTGTGATTGTAGCATTGGCTTAATTTGTTTAAATCAAACCTTTCTGGTTTTGGGTAGGCTAAAGAGGCAAATAATCAGAGGAAATGACAAGGAGGTTCTTTTTTTCTATCTTCTTAAGTTTTATTTTTATGAGTAAATGGCATTCAGTAAAGTTCGTGCTTTTGTAGACAAATTATTCTTAAATAAATTTAACAAGATAGAAAAATTAAAATGAAATCTTTATTATCTCTCATTCTACTGACCTGACTGTATGAGATATAGAACATCCTGTTCTCTTAGAAAATAAGGAATCTTCTTAACCTAAACTGAAACTTTTGGTATAGGATTACTTTTATTGGACTCCAATAACCTTAAGTAATAATAATAGTAATGTGTTTTCCAAACTCTTAAGATCATTCTGTAGGTTACCCATATATTTTTTAGATATAATTCACATACTTTTCATATTATATCTCTTAATATTAGCAGACCCAAATAAGTAAAAACTATTTTTAAGTTAGTACAGGAATGGATATGATCATACTGATGATAAATCATTTTTAATCTGCTGAGATTAGAAAAACTATAATTACTACAAAATATACAAATATTCAAATATGGCTAATATTTACTGTGTATAAAGTACTATGTTTGACATGATAGAAAGAGAATATACCAAGAATTAAAGTTAAATCCTTTCTCTCCACAACCTACAGTATATTCAGGGACCCGCATCAATAATTGGATATTAGTAACTGTGGTAACTCTTATAATAGTTCAGATAAGAGGCTTTATGAGTTTAGGTAAACCTAAAACCAGATTGTGGTGATAGTTGTACAGCCATATAAATTTATTAAAAATCATAAAACTGTATACCTAAAATGAGTGAATTTTATGGTAGGTAAATTTTATCTCAATACAGCTATTAAAAGAGTTTAGGGAAAGAAGAAATTGTTCTGATTAAGAACTTGGAGAATATTTTTTGCACCTGGTGCAATTTAGGCTGGATCTTAGAAGACAAGTAGTATTTAAATTAGAAAATAAGCAACAGGATATTCCAGAGAGAGTAAACAGCTTGTCTAAGGTCTAAGAGTTCAAACGTACAAGGATTATGCTAGAGGAGTTAGTTCAGACTTTGCTCGATGCCTTAGATTATATGGCTTGCATTCCTACTAGTACATATGGCCAAATGGCTATGACATTTCCAAAAAGTTTTGGTCAATTCCTATTGAAAAACATAACTGTATATAAATACTTTTTCTTCCTTTGAGTTAAAAATAAGTTTTTGCCTCCATTTTGAGCGGATGAGAAAGTTACAATTAGAGGGTGTATAATTACGGTATTTCACAATTTTCAGTGGCTCCACTGACAGCAACTCTTGATATTTGTTTCCACCTTTATAGCTAAAATCAATGATACCTGCATTATCTCCTGTGAGTCCTATAGTCTTTATTTTCCCCAAGAGAAAACAGATTAAAGGAGGACCCGGAGCCTAAAATAATAAAGACATGCTAACAGAAAGGTAAACATATTCTGACCTGCTAAGAATAGGATGAGGGAGAGAGAAAATGGTAATATAAATAAATGATCTTTGAACAATTAAAAATCTAACTAAATTGCATACCACATATGACTCAAAACTCATCTCATACAAAAAATAAAATAGGTGAAGTTAACTACCATCTTCAATTACAGATAAGCAAATTTGCATTTTTTCTAATGAGTTGATATGACCCTATTACTGGCCCATCTTTTATTGACAGTAGAGAAAAGTACACAGGAAAGTTAGCAACAATTTCTAAATAGGTAGGGGGTTTTTTTGCTTTTTAAAATGTAAAAAGATTACAATTTAAATTAGGTGTTTCAAAAAATTGCCATAGAATTTCTCAGATTATATGAGTGAGCAGTTATACAGAAGCTTAATTTCTAATTTTAAATATGACTGCTGGCCAGTAAAATTATGCTAAATATAGAAAGGGCTTTCTTAATGACCCTCAAAAATGATTTCTTTTGTTCTTGACTTTAACCCCATTTGACCAACTGCTCAGAATTTTTCAATATGAGTCATAGTGTATTGATTAATTTATTCCACCTGTTTACAGGGAAAAAATACAAATTAGCCTGGTGAGCAGCAAAATAGAGACAAGTTTTTAAAAAACCTAAGTTGTGTTAACCTGCAATCAAATGTAATCTTCATTTTAATATTTATACATTTTTATGTTGTTATGAGCCTATTCTTAACGTGGATTTTATTTATTTGTTTCTCTCCTCCCTCACTTCTGTGAAATGCATAAAGGAAAGGGTGTTTGTTATTCATACATTTATACCCCACTAACTGGTGTTACACATCTGGCTTCCACTGGAGAGCCCCTGACATCGCAGGGAACGGTGATCAAAATTCCACACACTAGCTTCATGCTGGGGGCTCGTAGCTACTGCAGCATTGAAGAGGGCCTTTTCCTGGCTTCTTTAAAATAAGCATGGAGATGGGATGGTTTAAGGGAAGAACACCTCTCAAGTCACATGACCACTGCTGCGCTTCTGTGTGTCCTGCTTTCTTCATAACAGCTTGGCACTACATTCTTTCCCTGTATCTTAGTGGGCTTGTGTGTACGAGTGGGATGGGGGTTGGGGTGGGGCGTTGTCAGTGGATGGTTATACATCATGCATGCAATGTTAGAGTGATGTGCCTTCCCTTATGTGTCACAGATTATGATCACAGATTAAATCTTCTGTGTTCCTGAGAGACTGGGCCGTCTCTCTCTTATTGGTGTGAGATTCATGTGTTTTGATGTTTACACCCTCAATTGTTCTTCATGTTGCATTAAACATAATTTGAAATGTTCTCCTTTAAGAGTTAGCTTTTCATGTTGGGCTGAAAAAGTCTTCATTTCTGTGTAGCAATTCATGTTATTATAACCTATGGCTTTCAATTGTACCTCCCATAATGAAGAGCTGACTTTAAACACTGTGCTATTCTTGTTATGACCTAAGCATAAGGTAAGTCACTTCTCTAACTGTATCTAAAGATTGTGGTTGTTTGTTAAATTTTTCTCAGTTTTGTTTAAAGCATTTTCACTTTTTCCCTTACCATTTATTGCGTGCTCTCCCCCCTTTTGTTTTCTGTTTCATGGCTTTAAGATTTGTTAATGGGCAATGTGATCTTCAGCAAAATTATATTACACATGTAAACACATGTTGAAATTAATTAAATGAATTATTTGATGTCTGAAAGCAGTCTTGATTAGTAAATAAATACCTATATTTTCAGTGAGTCTCTAATACATCTCATTTCCTCCATTAACTTTAATATACTGTTTCTACACCATTATTGTAGTTTTGACTCCAGTTGAAAGGGAACTTCATTGTCAACACAATAAAGTCAGATGTTAATCCAATAGAATAAAGTAATAGATAATCCAATACCATATTTTTCATTTTTAATCCCTGACAAATTTGGTATTAGGGCAAAATATTGGTTTTATTTTTTTCAAACTTTATTTTTCTACATTGAGTAAAAATCCAGGGTAAGATAAAACAAAACAATAAGCCATAAAACTTGAGACAGACCTGTGTTACCTTCTTTATAGTTCATATGTGTGAGAATAAGAACAATAGTTGTTTCTCAACTTTATTCTTTCAAGTAAATTCCATTTCATTGTGAGTTAAGTAAAATCTTTAAATTGGGATTTTATAAAATAAATAGATAAAGATGACCACTTTAATGGTACAAGAGAGAGGGGCATCTGCTACATGCATAAATATTATTACATTTTTAAAATTATTTTCCTCAATATTTTTACATACATACTCAAAATCACTAAAGTTTATGTAATTGTTGATTTTAAAAGTGATTTCCCTCAATCTGGGTCAAATAGCCAATGTAACATAAATGAGAAAACATTGCCAATACTGCTGTTGGCAATTTATGAACCTAAATAAATAACTCAGACTCACAGAATTGAATTGTTTTCATCATCCAAATTTCTCTCCCAAAACCATTTGGAAAAAAATAATTCTAAAATGAGGTGCTACAAAGCAATTCAGGGTTCTTTATTAAATTTACGCTATGAATGGACTTTTTAATTTTTTAAGCCATCTACAGAAGGGACACGGTGTTCTTTTATTGTTGTTTTGGTTTGGGTTTGTTTTTTGTTTTGTTTTGTTTTTTTGTTTGGTTTTGGTAAAGCTGGCTAGTTCTTCACCACCATTTTCATTTAGACATTATATAAACCTGTTGAAACATTTGATGAGAAGATTTGAACTACTCATCTGAACTGCTCTGTTCATTATAAATCTCTTGTTTCTATCCATACACTAGCTCCACTCTAGATTGGAAGGGCTTAAAGATGAACTCTGGAGGAATAGAGGCTACGACTTAAGAGTAACTATTACTGATCAAAGGAGCTGCTTTCCATTCGCAAACATTGCTTTGCGCTATGGGTTTGGGCTCCTTCTGTTTCTACATCTTGTTGAAGACTTTCTTGACTTCCATTTGACTTCTTTGAACTCTGTTTTTGTCTTTCAACATTTTCCCCTTTCTTTTTCTTCTCTCTCCCAGATGTTTCTCTCACTCTTTAGCTTTCTCTTATGTTCTTTGAATCACTTTTTAAAATGTAGTTTATCTCTTTATTAAGCTTGTCTATTAATTTTTCTATTAGTGTTTGTTTATTTTCTCCTTTAAGGCTGTAGTGGTATAGTTAACACTTATTTTCATTCCATGGTATGTCAACTTGCTTGTTTATCTTGCAGCAAGTTCATTAGTCATTCTTACCCTCTTGATATGAATTTTCAATAAGAAATAGCATTAACATATAGTCCCCTTCTGTAAACCCGTACTTTCTTTTCTATCTGCTAGAGTTACCACCTCCATCTCTTCTTTTTTTTTTTCCTCACTCTTGTGTTTTCCTCCCTATATTGTTTTCTTTAAGTAGTCATTAATTTCTTTCCCATTTGGTCCAGAATTGTTCCCCAATAAAGCTTATGAGTAAAATAATATAAGAATACTATTTTCTAGATTAGCTTCTTCATTCTAGTATATTTAAATCTAATTAAACAATCTGGGCCAAAAGAGAATAACTTTAACATCTGGAATTATTTTCTCTTTTTTTTTTCTTTTTTTTTTTTTTGGTGTGTGTGTGTGTTTCTTGTGTGTATGTGATTTTTTTTATGTTGTTGTTTCTTTAAACATTAACAATTGTTTTTTTCAGGGAAGGACAACCATAATCCACCCTAAGTTGAAACATTCCTTTCATAAATTGTTTCATTACAATAGTAGATTGTGTTAAACTATAGAAATTAATTTTTTGTGTATATATCCATTTGGGGCAAGCTGCTGTGGAATGGGAGGAAGAGGTGTGGAGTTTAAATGCAATTTACTCTGAAATTAACAAGTGATAGTGCCATTCAGCATGGCCCTTGAATTCAACAGTTTTACAGCATTTAAAAGAATGTTCCACTTTGAACTAAAATATTTTAATCAAAGCATAAAAGTGTCTGATTGATAAACTATATATACACCTAAGAACTGGTAAATAAATATATTCAAAATCATTGATTTCAAACAGATGCAACTTTTATAACCAATATTAATAAATACAATAAATAACAAAAGTTAATAGAATCACACATAAATATTGTATCTGAGGATTTTCCCCTATTAACATGGAGCAAACATTACAATAGAATATTTGATTGCAACTTTAATACTTGAATTGCATTATTCTAGTCAATAGATAAACATAATGCCTTAAGATTAAGGGTCTTTATTTGCAACTGAATATGTGGTAACTCGAATTTTTTCCCATATGCTAATTTCATATACACATAAATAAAAAATTACCTTTGGTTTTACAACTCTGTCACATTTATAATATTGTACACCCATTTTTTTCTGGAAATCGGTTACTTAAAGTAAGGAAAGGATAATAATACATAAAACAAATGTAGCATATTTTTACTAACATGTTCTGATATCTGAGATATATAGAACCCTTGCTCCTAGACCTCAGGAGTTTGCCCAATAAGAATACATACATATCTGGCTATCTATGTTAGAAGCCCTAAATTACTGAGTTTATGCTTTCTTTGCAGGTCCAATCCAGGTGCAGCAGCAAGGAGAACATTCTCAGAGCCAGTAAGTATGTCCTTATTTCAGATGGACTAGTGAATCAGAGCTTGTGGTTTAACAGGAATGAAAGCTAAAAATGTCATTTTGGTGAAAGAATGAAGAAGGTAATAGGTAACTTTTATATCAAAAATATGAATAGGGCTTTTACCTTCTAAGAATATTAGTATCAATATAGTAATGGATGTTTCCTTTATTCTAATTGTCTTTGCAAGCTAACAACAAAACTTTGATAACACTCCTAGTTAGGGTGATAATGAGCGCCTCTATGATTCTAAGATGGGAGCCTTCTTTAATGGCCTCACTGCCAAAAAAGTTACTTAAAAACAGACTAACTGAAAATAATAATATAAATTCACTAAAAGAATCTAACTAAAAAAAAGTGACTCCTAAAAGGATACAGCATAATCATTTTATGTATGTGCATTCCTGAAAGATCTTACTTCACAGGCAGCATGTTTTAAAAATAGTGCCCTGAACCATGGATAAAGAAACCTCTTTTTATTTTTTTTTTGTTTGATTGCTTAGTAACACTAACTTGGAAGTCATTTAACTTTGTGTATTATTCATTTTTTTATTTTATAAAAAGGAACTTTTTTATTTTATAAAAAGGAACTATAAATAACCTGCATCCTTGAAATGATGTGATGTTGAAGGTTGTGCCTTAAAAGCTTTGGGATTCTAAGAGAAAAGTGCTGTATAAATGCTAATTACTTTACTATTATTTTCTTTCACTTAATATTAATGATATCATCCTTTCTTATTCCTCTTCTTTATCAAAAGAAGAAGCACAGGTGGATCTTACTGAGATGGGTCTATTGGATACTTATACCACTAGGAGTTTTAGTAAATGGGATGATTTATATTTCCAATAGAATGTGTATATTATTTAACATTAAAAAAAATAACAAAATTTCAGATGGGTAAAAATTCATGTTTTATTTTCTTTAATGTAAATTTTTTCCCATTTCTGTTTTATGAATCTTTGCTTGAAACTATTGAATTGATAGGCAAGCATATTGCAATTATTTGCTCAAAACATTTATGTTAGAGTTATATAAAAATAAATGCAAACAGCCATGTTTAATCTCTATACTTTGCGAGTTTCTACAGCATTTTAAAAGACATGAGAAAGGCTTTTCAATTATAAGAGATGTAAAGTCCTATAGTCCTATACTAACACCTAAGGTTAAAAAACCTAAGAACCAGGTGAATGATAATTGAATATTCACTAAAATAAAATAATAGATATAAATTAAATTTTAAAATTACATTTTATGATAATTACTGTATGATTTCCATTTTTTTGTTGATTCGGAGATGATAATGAATAAACTGATAGTGATTATGGTGATTAGGAAAAAAAATAATTTCTTATGGAGAACAGACTTCTTTGAACCCTTTTTCACTTCTCATGGACCTTTGTGTTGTTAGGACTGTCTTTCATTTCAGTTACGCTCTTACTGGCTTGTTGGCTAGTAATCACTTTGGCTGGACATCATGCTGGTTCAGGTTTTTCTGACCTTGGTGTTTAGGGTGAAGTTGTCATGTAGATGTTCCATATAGTCATTTAGATCCATGTAGAGAGCCCATCTAACATCATAGTCTCATAATTCTGTGACTTCTGTAAGTTTAAGTTCTTTCCTCTCAACACCACTTTAGTAACTTATACTCATACCCATAGCCACACCCAGAACTCTTTCATCACTATAAGCTGTACTGTGAATTTCTAACTTCAATAATTTATTGCTTATTTAGTCTACTGCTATCTCCCTTCATTTCTTTTTTTGCCGTGTGTTACTATATTATAGTCATATCGACCCTATTAGCAGTTCACCATTCTCTCAATGCTATGTCCTGGATTAGAGGCAGGACCCTTTCTCCCACTGCATAAAATATCCATTCCTTTTATTTTCCTAGAAAATTCTTATCTGTTGAGATTCAGTTCAAGTGTGTCTCCTCTGTGAAGCCTTCTCTGAATTTCCAGCAGGCATCATGATAGATCCTTTTTATATGTCTCTATTGTTCCTTCTACTTCAATCATTTTTCATTTATTTACTATTTATTTACTTCTTTGAGGATACTCAAGGAAAATATTTCCAAAATGTAGACAACTTTAAAAAAACTATACAGGAATGCCTTGTTTTATTGCAGTTTGCTTTATTGCGCTTCACAGATAATATACGTATATATGAAAGTTTTATAGTAACCCTGCATTGAGCAAGTCTCTCTGTGCCATTTTTCCAACAGCATTTGCTTACTTCATGTTTCTGTATCACATTTTGGTAATTCCTGCAATGTTTTAAACTTTTTCATCCTATCTAATAATAGACAAGCATGGTAATTAACCGTACCTCCAACACGCTTCCCATTGGCTAATCAGGGCGATATGCAAATTAACTGCCAACCAAGATGGCGGCCGGCAGCCAGGCAGCTGAAGCGAACAGGAGGCTTGCTTGCTCCAGTGATGGAGGAAGCCAAGGTTCCCCGCCTGCCGCTGCCAGCCTCTGAGCTGCACTCTAAGAAACAATGTTGCAATTATAGAAGCTAAACAAACCCCAGAAACCTGCTTTCAGCCAGCTGGGCCTCACAGTTGGAGCTGCAACAGTGTTTCAATTACAGAAGCCAAACAAACCCAGATACCTGTTTTCAGCAGCCGAGGTATCAGAGCTGGAGCCGAGCCTCAGAGCTAAAGCTGGCTCTCAGTTCCAGTGACAGCCATAGAAGGTAAATAAATCCCAGAATAAAAAAAAAAAGAAAGAAAAAAAGGAGAGGTTGGGAGCTTCAGTCACCCGCCAGCCTGAAAACGGCCCTCAGCCCCTCACCCAGACTGGCCAGGCACCCCAGTGGGGACCCCCACCCTGAAGGGGGTGTGACCAGCTGCAAACAGTCATCATCCCCTCATCCAGGCTGGCCAGGCACCCAAGCGGGACCCCCACCCTGATCCGGGACACCCTTCAGGGCAAACCAGCCGGCCCCCACCCATGCACCAGGCCTCTATCCTATATAGTAAAAGGGTAATATGCAAACTGACCCTAACAGCAGAAGGACTGGGAATGACTGGTCACTATGACACACACTGACCACCAGGGGGCAGACGCTCAATGCAGGAGCTGCCCTCTGGTGGTCAGGGTGCTCTCACATGGGAGGAGCTCTGCTCAGCCACAAGCCAGGCTGATGGCTGCCAGTACAGCGGTGGTGGTGGGAGCCTCTCCTGCCTCCTCAGCAGCGCTAAGGATGTCCGACTGCAGCTTAGGTCTGCTCCCCGCTGGCAAGTGGACATCCCCCGAGGGCTGCCGGGCTGCCAGAGGGATGTCTGATTGCCATCTTAGGCCCAATCCCCCAGGGAGCAGGCCTAAGCCAGCAGGTGGTCATCCCCAGTCTGCGAGAGGGCACAGGCTGGGCTGAGGGACCCCTCCCCCCGCCCCTGGAATGCACAAATTTTTGTGCACCAGGCCTCTAGTTATTATTATATTATATTATTATAGTGATCTGTGAACAGTGTCTTTGATGTTACTATTGTAATTACGTTGGGGTTCCACGAACCATCTCCATATAGGATGGCAAACTTAATCAATAAATGTTGTGTGTACTGACTGCTCCAGCAACCAGCCATTCCCTCATCTCTCACCCTCTCCTTGGGCTTCCCCATTCCTTGAGACAACAACAGTGTTGAAATTAGGCCAACATGGCCTCTAAGTGTTCAAGTGAAAGAGTCCCATGTCTCTGACTTTAAATCAAATGCTAGAAATGATTCAGCTTACGAGGAAGGCATGTTGAAAGCTAAGATAGGCTAAGTTTATTAAGCAAAATAGCCAAGTTGTAACAAGTTGTAAATGCAAAGGAAAAGTTCTTTGAGGAAATTAAAAATACTATTCCAATGAAGACATGAATGATAAGAAAGCAAAACAGCCTTACTGCTGATATGGAGAAAGTTTTAGTGGTCTGGATAGATGATAAAACCAGCCACATATTATTAAGCCAAAGCCTAATCCAGAACAAGGCCCTAAATCTCTTCAATTCTATGGAGGCTAAGAGAGGTAGGAAAGCTGCAGAAGAAAAGTTTGATAGCAGAAGTTAGTTCATGAGGATAAAGGAAAGTAGGCATTTCCATAATAAAAGTACGAAGTGAAGCAGCTAGTACTCATGTGGAAGCTGCAGCAAGTTATCTAGATGATCTAGCTAAGATAATTAATGAAGGTGGATAAGCTAAACAACAGATTTTCAATGTTGACAAAAACTTTCTATTTGAAGAAGATGCCATCTAGGACTTTCATAGCTAGAAAGGATAAGTCAATGCCTGGATTCAAAGCTTCAAAGGACAGGCTAACTCTTGTTAGTGACTAATGTAGCTGATGACTTGAAGTCAATGTTACCATTCATAATTAAGAATTATGTTAAATCTACTCTGCTTGTGCTCTATAAATGGAACAACAAAGCTTGGATGACAGCAAATCTGTTTATAACATGATTTAATGAATATTTTAAGCTTTTTGTTGAGACCTACTACTCAGAAAAAAAGATTCCTTTCAAAATATCATCAGTCATTTACAAGGCCCCTGGTCATCCAAGAACTCTGAAGGAGATTAACATGATTTTCATACCTACTAACACAACATTCATTTTGAAGCCCAAGGATCAAGGAGTAATTTGACTTCAAATCTTATTATTGAATAAGTACATTTCATAAGGCTATACCTACCATAGATAGTGATTCATCTGATAGATCTGAGCAAAGTAAATTGAAAACCTTCTGGAAAGGATTTGCCATTCTACATGCCATTAAGATCATTTGTGATTCATAGTAAGGGTCAGAATATCAGGAGTTTGGAAGAAGTTGATTCCTACCTTCATGGATGACTTTGAGACGTTGAAGACTTAGGTGATGGGAGTAACTGCAGGTGTGTGGAACTAGCAAGGGATCTAGAATTACAAATGGAGTCTAAAGAGGTAGCTGAATAGCTGCAATCTGATAATAAACTTGAACAGATGAGGAATTGCTCCTAAT
The DNA here is from genome assembly GCF_000147115.1 of Myotis lucifugus. Taxonomy (NCBI): domain Eukaryota; kingdom Metazoa; phylum Chordata; class Mammalia; order Chiroptera; family Vespertilionidae; genus Myotis; species Myotis lucifugus. Next base: position 1,657,030 of record NW_005871133.1, read on the forward strand.
GAATGAGCAAAGAAAGTGGATTCTTGGGATGGAATATACTCCTGATGGAATATGCTACTTTGTAGATTGTTGAAATATCAACAAAGGATTTAGAATATTATATAAACTTAGTTGATAAAGCAGTGGCAGGGTTTAAGAAGATTGACTCCAATTTTGAAAGAAGTTCTGTAGGTAAAATGCTATCAAACAGCATAACATGCTACTGAGAAATTGTTTGTGAAAGGAAGAGTCAATAAATATGGCAAACTTAATTTTATTATTATTTTAAGAAATTGCCACAGCCACACCAACCTCCACCAACCACCACCTTGATCAGTGAGCAGCCATCAGCATCAAAACAAGACCCTTCACGCCCTAACCGGTTTGGCTCAGTGGATAGAGCGTCAGCCTGTGGGCTGAAGGGTCCTAGGTTCAGTTCCGGTCAGGGGCACATGCCCGGGTTGTGGGCTCGATCCCCAATGTGGGATATGCAGGAGGCAGCCGAACAATGATCAATGTCATCATTGATGTTTCTATCTCTCTCTCCCTCTCTCTTCCTCTCTGAAATCAATAAAAAATATATTTTTTTAAAAAAAGACAAGCCCTAACTGATTTGGCTCAGTGGATAGGGTGTCGGCCTGCGGACTGAAGGGTCCCAGGTTCGATTCCAGTCAAGGGCATATACCTTGGCTGCAAGCACATCCCCAGTAGGGGGTGTGCAGGAGGCAGCTGATCAATGTTTCTCGCTCATTGATGTTTCTAACTCTCTATCACTCTCCCTTCCTCTCTGTAAAAAATCAATAAAATATATTTTTTTTAAAAAAGACAAGACCCTACTAGAAAAAAAGATTATGACTCTCTGAAAGTTTAGAGGATAGTTGGCATTTTTTAGCAATAGCAAAACAAAACAAACAAACACATAATCTAAATAAAAATACGCAAAGGACCTGAATAGACATTTTTCAGAAAAAGACATATGAATGGCCAACAGGTACATGAAAAGATGCTCAGCATCACTAATCATAAGGAAAATACAAATCAAAACCACAATGAGCTTTCACTTCATGCCTGTTAGGATGGCTGTCTTCAGAAAGACAAGAGATAACAAATGCTGGCAAGGAGTGGAGAAAAGTGAATCCTTGTCCGCTGTTGGTGGAATTGTAAATTGGCACAGCCACTAAGGAAAATAGTATGGAGTTTCCTCAAAAAAATAAAAATTGAAATACTGTATATTAGCAATTCTACTTCTGGGTATTTATCCAAAGGAAACAAAATCAGTATCTCGAAAAGATAGCTGCACCCCCTGTGGTCATAGCAGCTTTGGACCTAAGTGTCCCTCAATGAATGAATGGATAAAGAAGTAATGAGATAGATAGATAGATAGATAGATAGATAGATAGATAGATAGATAGATGATAGATAGATAGATATTATTCAGCCATTAAAAAGGGGGAAATCTTGCCATTTGCAACAACATAGATAGACCTTGAGGGCATCATGATAAGTGAAATAAGTCAGATAGAGCAAGGTAAATTCTGTATGATCTCATTTGTGGAATAAAAACAAACTCATAGAAAATTGATCATTTGTGGTTACCAGAGGTCCAGAGGTGTTGGGTTGGGAATTGGATGAAGGTAGTCAAAAAGTACAAACTCCCAGGTATAAGATAAATAGGTATTGGAGATGTAATATACATGACACTATAGTTAACACTGCTATGTAGTGTACTTGAAAGTTGTTAAGGCAGTAGAGTTCATATTACAAGAAAAATAATATTTGTATCTATGTAAGATAATAATGTTAACTAAACTTACTGTGGTAATCATTTCACAATATGTGAAAGTCAAATTATAATGCTGTACACCTTAAACTTACAAAGTGCTCTATGTCAATACATCTCAATAAAACTGGGGGTGAGGGGACAAAAACAAAATTAAGCCAAGAGAATAAATCTCTTTCTCAGTCTGAGGAGTCTTCAGAATAAGATATAGGGTTATTAGTCAAACTACCTAATTTTCTGACTTCTTTATTTGCTTCCTGGTTCTTTTTAGTAATATCAGTGATCCCAGAGAAGTCTACAGGCGTATAAGCAGCACATTCTTACCCAATATCAGCACATGTTATTCCATAAGAAGACAATATTATATCTAAAGCAGCTAAGGCACTGTCATTGTAATTTCATGAAACTTTCAAATAATGAGTTATTTAGCCTTGGGGGCATTATGTAACTCATCTGCTATTCTCTGAATCATAGCATGTAGCACCTTCCCTACTTACAGGGCCTTTTGTAAAGCTTGAAGTAAAGAGGCTTGAGAAAGGAAGAAAGAAATACAGAATTTCCCTTGAGTGATCAAGAATTTGATTGTTGCATCAAGGCCCAATTTTCCTACTTTTTAAAAATTAAGTTATCTAACAATCTAGGAACTGGTGCTGTGTTTTTACTTAGAAAAGAAACTGATGGTCTAAAATGGGTTCTGGAAGAAGCTCCTTGCAGTAAGTACTTCATCTACTACCTCAGTTTCCTCACCTGCAAAATGAAGATAATAAAAGAGTATTTTGCACGTAGGAGTAGAGGTTTAGATGGCCTGATTTGAATCTTAATGGGTTCAATCGCAGTAATTCTCCTATGTTTGTTGAAATTTTGCCCACAAAATCTAAAAGGTCTGGCATCTTTTAGAGATCTTCAATTTGGGGTTGATCTCCTTGAGATCTTCAATATTCAAATTAGCTATAATCTCATTACAAATAGGGGAGTCTTTGGGGATTTCAAGGAAGGAAAACATCAGGAGAACATTTCATCTACCAGTATCAATTCCATTTATATAGTACATTCTGCCTATCAAGTTAGCAGGAATATTACAGAGGAGGAAAAACTGTTTCTGTGTTAAAATTCTGAGGGTGACAGTTATGAAGGACACGACAGAGAATTATTAGAGATACCCACCAATGAGTAGGTTTTTTTACTGCAATGAAGAGATTGTATTGCAGTGGTACAATTTAAGTTTGATGTATGTGAGGAAGGGATCCAACTTAATTTCTTTTGCTTATAGGTATCCAGTTGTCCCAATGCCATTTGTTGAAGAGATTGGTATTAGCATCTTTGTCAAAATCTATTTACTATAGGTGTATCAGTTTATTTCTGGACTGTCATTTCCATTCTGTTGATCTATATGTCTATCCTTATGCCAGTCTTACACTGTTTTGATTACTGTAACTTTGTAAGTAAGTTTTAAAATTAGGAAGTGAGAGTCTTCCAACTTTGTTCTTTTTCTGTATTGCTTTGCCATTTCATCTGAATTTGAAGATTGGCTTTTCTATTTCTTGGAAGAAAAAAAAAAGCCTTTGGAATTTTGATAGATATTACAATAAATGGATTGTTTTGGGTAGTATTGTTATCTTAATATTAAGTCATCTAATCTCTATTTCTTTGGATCTTAACGTGAGGCTCACTTTTGCACTCACTTTTATGTTCTATGCCAATTTGTGCATTTTCACATGGCATGTGGAGATTCCACTCCCAGTCACAAAGTAATCTGTATATTTCATCTCTGGAGGAACTTTTATCACACGTTTTCTTGCCTCAGAAGTGAAACCAGCATATCAATGTCAAACTTAGGACTAGTGTGGTCTGTTGTATCAGACTCTAGGCACCTCTCCCCGGTTGCCTCTCCATCCACTTCAGCCAAGGCCCAGGGCCAGGCAGGCCATTCCAATCGCCAGTCCTGCAATAGGCTACCCTGTGGCCAGTAGTGGAGGCGAGGACCCTGTGCCCACAGTGTGCCTCAATTCCTGGGAAGGAGCTCTGCACTACAGCAGTACCCAAAATGCCTCCTTGCAAAGATTTGGGGGTGAGGGCTTAGAAAGGTATTGGTGTGTACACTGTCTTTGATACTGTCTAACAGTCAATGGGTCTTTGAGGAAGTTCGTACAATGTATAGTAATTTGTAAGTTTTATCTTCCTAAGCAAGAGTTTTCTGGATTACTAAAGTTATGCTGATGAAGACAGTAGAATAGTAAAGCCATGTTTCAATTCTCAATCTAATAGCTAACAGTAGTTATCTAGCCAGAAATATCCCCAGGGTGCAAAATAATTTATCTGCACCCTAACTTGGTGAAAAGGCATCCTGCTTTATTTAACTACTAGAGGCCCGGTGCACAAAAATTTGTGCACTCAGGGGGTCCCTCAGCCCGGCCTGTGCCCTCTCGCAGTCTGGGACTCCTCGGGGGGATGACCACCTGCTGGCTTAGGCCCGCTCCCTGGGGGATTGGGCCTAAGCTGGCAGTCAGACATCCCTCTGGCAGCCCGGCAGCCCTCAGGGGATGTCCACTTGCCAGCGGGAAGCAGGCCTAAGCTGAAGTCGGACATCCTTAGTGCTGCTGAGGAGGCGGGAGAGGCTCCCACCACTACTGCTGTACTGGCAGCAATCAGCCTGGCTTGTGGCTGAGCAGAACTCCCCCATGTGGGAGCTCACTGACCACCAGGGGGCAGCTCCTGCATTGAGCGTCTGCCCCCTGGTGGTCAGTGTGTGTCATAGTGACCAGTCATTCCCAGTCGTTCTGCTGTTAGGGTCAGTTTGCATATTACCCTTTTATTATATAGGATAGAGGCCTGGTGCATGGGTGGGGGCCGGCTGATTTGCCCTGAAGGGTGTCCCAGTTCAGGGTGGGGGTCCTGCTGGGGTGCCTGGCCATCCTAGGTGAGGGGCTGATGGGTGTTGCAGGCTGGACACACCCCCTTCAGGGTGGGAGGTCCCCACTGGGGTGCCTGGCCAGCCTGGGTGAGGGGCTAAGGGCCGTTTTCAGGCTGGCCAAGACCCCCGGCAACAGAAGCTCCCAGCCTCTCCTTTTTTTCTTTTTTATTCTGGGATTTATTTACCTTCTATAATTGAAACTTTGTAGCCTTGAGAGGAGCTCAGAGCCAGCCAGGGCGGGCGGGAGGGAAGCTTGGCTTCCTTCATCGCCAGGGCAACCTAAGCCTCCTGCTCGCTCCAGCTCCGTGGCCATGCCGGCTGAAAGCAGGTATCTGGGGTTTATTTACCTTTATAATTGAAACTTTGTTGCTTTGATTGGAGCTCAGAGCTGGCACCGCCGCCATCTTGGTTTGGTTAATTTGCATGCAGTCACTCTGATTGGCTTGTAGGCGTGGCTTAAGGCGTAGCAAAGGTACAGTCAATTTGCAAGTTTGTCTTTTATTAGTGTAGATGTGTAGAATTCTATGCTAATTTCTGGAGATTCTTATTTGAATAAACTATAATATAAATAAAATAGTGGCATTGGGTTTTGAGTTATATAAAGACAAACTGACTCTCTCCTTTGAATACATTAAGAGATTTTACTACTTGTACAGCAAGAAACTGGAATAATGATTCAGTTGAGTAGTACTAAAGTAAGGGATTTCCCAGGGCTTTCTTTTGAAACTGACTTAGCATTGCTCTTCTTTTCAAACAACTACTTTCTCACAAATTGTCTTGTCAAAGACTAGCACATTCATCCCATGTTTCTAGTGGGCTTTTAATTTTGAAATAATTTTACCTTAAAGACATGTTTATTTGAAGACATTATTATTTTATTGGAGGGATTCATTACATAATAGAATAGATTTTAGTGGGATGCAGAAAAGATAAATGTTATTCATCTATTAAATGAAATGAAAAATTTTAGGTATGTTAGTTTATCTGTAGGTCCTAACTTTGTGAAGCTTTACCTTTTTATACTTTACTAGAGGCCGGTCCATGAAATTCGTGCATGGGTGTGGTCCCTAGTCCTGGCCGGTGATCAGGGCTAATCAGGTTCCCCGCCTCCCCACCTCCCCTTCCCTCTCCACCCATGCGCCACCACCACACAGTTCCCCGCCACCCCCCACCCCACCTTCCCTCACCACCCGTGTCCGCCACCACCCACCCCCGCTTCCTGGTCCCAACCCAGGTCCCGGCCCTGATTGGGTGATTGGGACCTGCTGGCCAGCGGGGGGGACTAAGAGGTTGGCCAGCAGGCCCCAATCAGGTGATCAGGGCCTGCTGGCCAAGGGGAGGGGCCAACTGCCACTACTCCGGGCAGGCAGCGGGCCAATCGGGGCCTGCCAGCCAGGGGGAGGGACCAGGAGGTTGGCCAGCAAGCCCCATTGGCAATCGGCTCCTGCGTTGGTCAGACTGCCCCCTGGTGGTCAGTGCATGTCATAGCGACCAATCGTTCCAGTTGTTCCATCATAACGGTTACTTAGGCTTTTATATATATAGATTTGTAAAAGTTTGCTAGCCTTATGCTAAAAAAATGAACTTTGTGGGTTTTAGAATTCTTTCCATTGATCTTAATACTCCAATATTCTAAAGTTTTCAGAAATGTGATTAAACTTTAAAATTATTAGATAATGACTTATTTACTTACAACCTTACTTATATCTCCTTCTTGTTCACATACTTTTAATACCCATACATAAATGTCAGATATTCCCTTTTTGTTGTTGTTAATCCTCATGGAGGATATTTTTTCCAATGATTTTTTTAGAGAGATTGGGAGGGAGGAGAGAGAGAGAGAGAGAAAGATAAAGACTTAAATGTAAGAGACATACATCAATTGGTTTCCTCCCGCACACACCACAACCAGGATTGGGGATCAAAGCTGCATTCCAGGCACATGCTCTTGATCTGGAATCAAACCCGAGACCCTTTGGTGTGTAAGCTGACGCTCTGACCATTGAACAACACAGGCCAGGTTAGATATTCCATTTTTGCTATCATTATTTTAACAATTGTGATCTTAAATAACTTTAAGAAACCTTATCACCTCACTACCATCAGGTTTGATAAATATTATCTCTAATGACAGATGCAGTCCATTAAAACTACTTAGTATTTAAAATATTATAGGTCCCAAGTGTCAATTCCAATTTAAGGAAGCAATAAAACAATTTTCAATAAGCAAATTTGTGTTTTAATAAGCCTATATCCTCTAAATTGTTCTGTTCAAATTCAGGTTTATACATAAGCAGAACAAGTGATTGCAGTTTTAACATATTTTGAGGTACCATGAAAAATCTGCAAGTCTCAAACACCTATCCTCATTGTCTCACCTTATAAAAGAAAATGTGCTGTAGGTTTAAACTACCTATGTTCAAATCTTGGTCTCTCTACTTACTAGCTGTATGAACTTGGGCAAGTGCTCATTATCTCTATGTCTCGGTTTCTTTTCTGGCAAATGAGGATTGTATCTGCCTCATGGATTGTTGTACGGATTAAACAGCTAAAATGCTTGGTGTATACTAGTAATATTCAGTAAATGAGTAAATGGTAGCTGCTATTACAGTTATTACTACTAGTACTACTAGTATTACTATTATTGTTATAACAATTGTTCTTTAGCGCAAAGGCATTGTCTTTTAAAAAACTACTTCAATGAAAGTCTGTTAACTGGTTGGGGTAACAAATTAAGCATTTAGAATTCATTAATCTTAGATAAATTTATCAGATAATTTGGCTGCTACCTCTGGGAAATGAGTTTTAAGACAATGGGTGGGTACATAGCTATTATCCTATATAATAAAACTCTAATATGCAAATTGACCAAACAGTAGAACGACTGGTCGCTATGATGTGCACTGACCACTGTGGGGCAGACACTCAATGCAGGAGCTGCCCCCAACCCACTGAAATACTGATTTCAGAGAGTAAGAGAGAAATAGAAATATCAATGACAAGAGAGATTCATTGATTGGCTGCCTCCTGTATGCCCCCTGTTGGGGATTAAGCCCAGAACCTTGGCATGTGTCCTGACCAGAAATAAAACCAAGACCACCTGGTTCATAGGTCGATGCTCAACCACTGAGCCACACCAGCGGGGCTAGATGCTACTTTTAATCAATCACTCCCTCCTTCTTGAAACAATTACCTACCTTCCTTGGTTTTGTTCTCTTCTTTTAAACTATCGGTTTCCTTTTTCTCCAGCTGTTACCAATGAGTTTGGATTCTTGTCTCCTGATATAAAAGAATTAAGACTTGCCCTAACCGGTTTGGCTCAGTGGATAGAGCGTCGGCCTGCGGACTGAAGGGTCCCAGGTTCGATTCCGGTCAAGGGCATGTACCTGGGTTGTGGGCACATCCCCAGTGGGGGGCGTGCAGGAGGCAGTTGAATTGATGTTTCTCTCTCATCGATGTTTCTAACTCTGTATCCCTCTCCCTTCCTTTCTGTAAAAAATCAATAAAATATTTTTAAAAAGCAAAAGAATTAAGACCAAGGACAATGATAAAAGCAAAGGCAAGTTTATTGAGGCTCTGCAGAGGACTAGAACACTGAGATAGAGCCTCAGATTTCTCACCCCAACTGTGGTGCATTGGGGTTTTTATTCCTTGGGAACACAGAAGTTGTTGGCATTAACCAATCACTGTATAGGTTGTCTGTTTTTTTTCTTTTTTGGAACACTGATGTCCAGGTATACAAAAGCAAAGCTAAGTGTTCTAAGATTATGCAGCACTTACTATGGGATGCAGGAAGGGACTTTCCCAACTAGGTATTGAGTTTGTTTCTGGGGTTTGTGGCTTGTTTTTAGATCTAAAAAACAAACTTAAAAGAAGTCAGGGTGATTCCTGGACCATTGTTTTATAGCTACCTATTGATAATTGCCGGGCTTAACTCAATCGAGCAATTTTGGGGAACATTTTATTCTACCTGTTTCACAGCTTCTTTGATGACTTCTACTTTTAGTCCATTCGTTCAATATCACTGTTATTCAGAGTTTTCTCAAGACCTTGCATTCACACTTCACATTGTACATGAGTAAAGTCACCCACTCACAAAGCTTCAGTAAGTTTATCTTTTCCCTAAGTTTCAGTTATATTTCCAATAATCTATTGTAGATCTCTTTGTAGATCTCCTCTTGGATACTCCACAATTTCCTCATATTCAACATCACCAAAACCAAATATATAATCTCATATCTCATATTCTTAACATATCTCAAAAAATGACATCACTGTCCACCTAGTTGTCCAAACCCAAAATCTTTACAGTGTTTTCCTATCCCTCTTCCTTCAACCACTTTTATCTTTCTAAAATGCAGACCTAAACCTTTCATACTCATTTAATGACTTTTATTCACTTTTTAATAGCTTCTCATTGTTCTTAGATAAAGTCTCAACTCCTTAAAATTGCTTACAATCTAGTTTCTGCTTACCTCTAGTTTTACTTCTACCATTCCCATTAAATTCAGTACTCCAGCCATGTGAAACTTTCAATTTACAAGTAGTTTCCTCTTTTGAAAGATGTTGTTCTCCCATCTCTTCCCCTGGATAACTGCTACTTATTCTATATTTCTTCTCATAGGCTTTCCATTACTGCCCAACTCTGAGTAAAATATCCCTCCTATGTTCTTCTTTAGTGCTCTGTAGTTTTCATACTTTATTGCAAGCCTTTTTACAGTAAGCACTTTCCTGTTTCCTCCACTCCACCCTAAGCTCCTTACAGGTATCTCTTATCTTATTCACTGGTACTATTCCCAGGATCTAGCACAGTAACTGTCCCTCACTAAATGGGTTCAATGTGTGAGTATGTAAATAAATGAGAAGAAAACTTTGGGCAAGCAGAGCAAGCAAGGAACAGTAGAACATTCAAGTAAGAAATCAGAGTTGAAACTGAGAGGGAAAATAATAAACATTATCAAAAATGTCCTTCTTACCAATACTATTTTTTTAAGTGCTCCTTTTCTTCAAATTATATGATGTTTTCATTCTGCCCTTATATACATTCTGCCACCCAGATTCAGGACCAATAACTACCTCTTGCCTGGAGTATTTTATCATACTTTTTTATGCCCTTTAATCTATCCTAGATAAATAAGTCTTCTAGTTAATTTTCTTATACCTTGCTCCTAACAACATGACATTCTTTTCTTTATGATTCTCAGTAAAAAGAATTATGAAATAGTTCTTGAAGAAGTATGATAAATTTTTGTAGTCTTATTTTTAGAATAATTTTCCTAATTCTCTTCTGCTATAATCTAATCCCTTACCATCTTAATTGGCACTTACTGAATTATACAACTGCAATTTATCATCACTTATTCAAATTTTCTTTAGACAACTAAAGACAATTAGCAGTTCACTTCCATAAGAATTTAGTGAGATACCATTTATAAACACGACCCTTCTTAACTTTCTCATCTAATATCCTAATTAAATCAACTATATCTTTCATATACCCTCATATAGTTTAATTACCAAGTTCTCATTTATTTATGAAATTTAATAATTTCATACACAGTTTTTATCTTTGATTTAAATTGTATCTCACTTGTCTTATTTTTCTAGATTATCACTTTTTTTAATATAAAAAAATGTGATTCATTTATCACTTTCAGTCAATCTTTTTTTTAAATATATTTTTATTGATTTCAGAGAGGAGGAGAGAAGGATAGAGAGATAGAAACATCATTGATGAGAGAGAATCATTGATCGGCTGCCTCCTACACGCCCCCACATTGCAGGGAATCAAGCCTGCAACTTAGGTATGTGCCCTGACCAGGAATCAAACCCTGACCTCCAAGTTCATAGGTCAACACTCAACCACTGAACCACGCCAGCTGGGCCAGTCACCCTTTTCAGCCTCCTCATTGTCAATATTGTATATTTGTATAGCTAAAAACATTAATAGATCATGGAATAGGATGTTCCCCCCCTCTATTCCACGGAGACACAACTTAAAAACAACATATGGACCAAAATACCTTTATGAGAAATCCAGAAACCAGTTAATAAGTTGCAATACCCCAGGTGAGCACAAAGGCAAGAACAGCTGCATTAAAATGGGAAGAAGAGCCTTTTCATTTTACCTGTGATCTCTCCTCCACCAAACCAGCACAGGTCACCATGATCAGCAGAGAACGCCTGGCTTGCAGCCTGTCACTGAAGGGAGAATGGATGCACATTCCATTTTCTCTCTCAACAGTTCACGTTTTCAGAAGGCTGCCTAAGGAACTGGTTTCTGTCTTGCCTGACTGCCATAGTTTGGTGCCTGGGGCCACTAAAAGCAAAGGAGAGTATTGACTGCTTGAGAGCCTGAAGTGGTGTAGAGGCTGCCATGGCTCAGTGAAATGGGGAAAAGGCACCCAAGTCACTGCTTCTTCCTTGGGAAGAAGGGAAAAAAGTAGAGCATATGTCCCAAGATTCAGGTTTTTTGGGGAGGTTGCCCAAAGAACTGGTTTCTATCTCAGCTGACTCGAGGCATGTGAGCCAGCATGCTTTGGATGCCAGGGGACCACTGAGAATAAAGGAATGCAGAGTAGCCTGCAGCTGCAGCACCTAAAGGAGTAAGAGATTGTGAGCTCCTGAAAAAATAAATTGGGCAAATCTTTGGTTAGGAAATTACACACACAGCCAAGAGAAAAAATTTTCATAGGCACCCAGAACCTCTAGTCGGACTGATTGGTGAAAGTCTTTCTTTATATGAAACCAGTTTATGAAGACTAGGAGATGTAACTATTTTTCCAAATGCATAAACTTAGCAAAAAAATTACAAGGCACATGAGGAAACAGGGAAACATAGCCCAATCAAATGAAAAATATGAATTTCCAGAAACAAACTCTAAAGAAGGAGAAATCTACAAATTTCTTCACAAATAATTCAAAGTAATTTTTTTGAAGCTACAGGAGAACACAGACAACTATGCAAAATCAGGAACTATGCATGAACAAAATGGGAATCTCAACAAAGAGTTGGAAACTATAAAGAAAAGAACCATACAGAAATTCTGGAACTGAATACTATAATAACTGAACAGAAAAATTTACTGGAGACATTCAGTCAGACTTAATCAAGCAGAAGAAAGAACTTGGAAAAAAGATCATTTGAAATTATCAAGTCAGAGGAGCAAAAAAGAAAATAAATAAAAGATAATAATAAAAATTTTTAAAAATTTAAAAGAAATGAAGAGAAGTGAAGAAAGTTTAAGGGACTTTTCAGATAACATCTGATAAGGGAGAGAAGAGAGAAAAAGGTATAGAGAACGAAATAATGGCTGAAATTTTCTCAAATCTGAGGAAAGAAATGGACATCAAAATTCAAGAAGCTCAAAGTATTTCAATTAAGATGAATCCATAGAGGCCCACACTAAAACATAAGAGAATTAAACTGTCAAAAGTCAAATATAAAGAAGATTTTGAAAGCAGCAAGAGAAAAGCAACTCGTCATGTGTAAGGGAGCTTCCATAAGGTTATCAGTGTCTTATTCAGCAAGATACTTTCCAGAAGGGAGTGGGATGATATATTCAAAGTGCTTAAAGAAAAAATCAGCCAACCAAGTGTACTATGTCCAACAAAGCTGTTATTCAAAAATTAAGAATAAATAAGTACTTTTGTAGATAAACAAAAGCTGACAAGTTTATCAGCACTAGACCTGTCTTACCAAAAAATGCTAATGACAGTCTTGCAAGTTGAAATAAAATGACAGTAAACAGCAACACAAAAGCATATTAAAATATGTAACTCACCAGTAAAGGTAGATACTATATAGAAAATACAGACTTCTATAATATTGTGATGGTGTTACATACAGCACTTTTAATTATGTCATAGATTTTTAAAAGACAAAAACATAAAAACACTATAAGACTATGTTAACGCCCTAACCGGTTTGGCTCAGTGGATAGAGCATTGGCCTGCGGACTCAAAGGTCCCAGGTTCGATTCCGGTCAAGGGCATGTACCTTGGTTGCAGGCACATCCCCAGTAGGGAGTGTGCAGGAGGCAGCTGAATCGATATTTCTCTCTCATTGATGTTTCTAACTCTCTATCCCTCTCCCTTCCTCTCTGTAAAAAATCAATAAAAAAAATACATTAAAAAAAAAGACTATGTTAATACATACACAATATATAAAGATGTAATTTGTAACATAATTAACAAAGTAGGAGTGGAAAGATGTAAAAGAGTATAGTTTTTCTATATGATTGAAGTTTTAGCATGAAATAAGATTAAAGCAAAAATAAATGAAATAAAGACTTAAAAAATAGAAGAAATCAACAAAACTAAGTTGGATTTTTTTAAAACATCAACTAATTTCACAGACCCTTAGCTAGACTAAGAATAAAAGAAAGGAGACTCAATAATTAAAATTAAAAATGAAGAAATACTACAACTGATGCCACAAAAATAAAAGGAATTATGAGACAGACTAATATGAATACTTATATGTCAACAAATTAAGCAACCTAGAAGAAATGCAGATTGAATCAGTAATCAAAGCCTCCTAACGAAGAGCCCAGGACTAGAGGGTTACGCTATTGAATTCTGTCATAGAATTAAAGCTAGTTCTTCTCAAATTCTGACAAGATTTTGAAGAAGAGGGAACACTTCTTAATAACAAACAAACAAACAAAACAATTTAAAAATGGGCAAAAACTTGTACAGACATTTCTCCAAAGAAGATATACAAATGCCAACAAGCATATGAAAACATGCTTAACATCACTAAACATAAGGGAAATGCAAATCAAAACCAAACCCATTAGAATGGCCACTATCAAAAAACAAATAACAAGTGTTGGTGAGGATGTGGAGAAATTGGAACACTTGTATACTGTTGGTGAGATTGTAAAATGGTGCAACTAGGGAAAACTGTAAGCCAGTTCCTCAAAAACTTAACAATGAAACTCTCATATGCTCCAGCAATCCCACTTCTGAATATATATCTAATAGAATTGTAAACAAAATATGAACGAGGTATTTGCACACCCATATTCATTGTAGCATTATTCACAACTAGAGGCTCGGTGCCCGAATTAGTGCACCAGTGGGGTCCCTCGGCCTGGCCTGGGGGATCAGGCAGAAACCGGCTCTCCGACATCTCCCGAGGGGTCCTGAATTGCGAGAGGGTGCAGGCCAGGCTGAGGAACCCCACTGGAGCCAGGGAGAGACACGGGAGGTTAGCGAACCGGGGAGGGATCGCGGGAGGGCTCCAGGGCATGCCCAGCCGTCTCACTCAGTCCAGATTGGCCAGACCTCAGCAGCAAGCTAACCTACCAGTCAGAGCATCTGCCCCCAGGTGATCGGTGCACATCATAGCAAGCAGTTGAGTGGCCTTAGCATATCATTAGCATATTATGCTTTGATTGGTTGAATGACTGACCAGTCGACCAGATACTTAGCATATTAGGCTTTTATTATATAGGACTAGAGGCCCGGTGCACGAAATTAAACCGGCAGTCGGACATCCCTCTCGCAATCCGGGACCCCTGGCTCCTAATCACTCGCCTGCCTGCCTGCCTGATCCCCCTAACCACTCTGCCTGCCTGCCTGATCACCGCTAACCCCTCTGCCTGCCAGCCCGATCACCTCTAACCGCCCTCCCCTGCTGGCCTGATCACCCCTAACTGCCTCTGTCTCTGCCCCTGCCACCGTGGCTTTGTCCGGAAGGATGACAAATATACTAATAAAAGAGTAATGTGCTAATCAGACTGGGAAACCTTCTGGGAGACCTTCTGGACAAAGCCATGGTGGCGGGGCTGAGGCAGAGGTGGTGAGGGGCAATCAGGCCAGGAGGGGAGGGCAGTTGGGGGTGAGCAGGCCAGCGGGGGGGGGGGAGTTGGGGGCAATCAGGCCGGCATGGGGGTGCAGTTGGGGGTGAGAAGGCTGGCTGGGGGAGTAGTTGGGGGCGAGCAGGCTGGCATGCAAAGTGGTTAGGGGCAATCAGGCAGACAGGCAGGTGAGCAGTTAGGAGCCAGCAGTCCCGGATTGCAAGAGGGATGTCTGACTGCCAGTTTAGGCCCCAGCCCTGTGGGTTGGGGCCTAAACTGGCAGTCAGACATCCCCTGAGGGCTCCCAGATTGGAGAGGGTGCAGGCCTGGCTGAGGGACACCCCCTCCCTGGTGCATGAATTTTGTGCACCGGGCCACTAGTAGATTATATAATCTGTTGCTCTCCTAATTGATTTTGATTAAGTTTTCCCAGGTTTAGCCAAAGGGAGTCTTTTCAAATTGACTCCAAGATCCTTTCGGCATGTTCCTATCATTATTGAGTACTTCCTTACAAAAAAAAAAAAAAAAAAGTTGTGAAGGAAGAATAACTTCCCATGAAAATAAAAAGATGAAAGAAAATTTATTCTAGTCAAAAATAACATAATGTGCTAAGGCAGGAAAATATGAAATAGTGTGGTATATTCTAATATCTACAGTGGAAACAATTTTGTGAGTGATGGAGTAATGAATGATGAGGCTGAAAAGGAAGCAAGAAAAGATTTTATGTATTATTCTAAGAAATTTGAGTTTTATCTGTGGGTGATAATGAACCTAGCATATAAATTATAGAGCACACATTTTGTGACAACAATGCCCTGTTTTATAATCTTGATGCATAAAAATCCCAAGAATACTTTCCTTTAATATTTCTTTTCTTAATTGAATTTATTGGACTAACTCTGGTTCACAAAAATGTACAGTTTTCAAATATACAAGTCAGTAAAACATCTGCAAACTGCATCGTGTGGCCATCACTTCAGACAGTCTCTTTCTGTTTCCCTTTCCCCCACCTTGCCCACCTCCACCTATTCCCCACTTCCCTTTCCCTCTATCACTAGACTGTTATGTGTCTATGCTCAATACCATACAACTCTAAAAAAATAACACAATTCTTTCAGCCATGGTTTCTAGGTTTTATCAGAATGCTGTAAGTCTCATTATTTTGAATAAACTAATAGAAGACATAAAACTATTATTGAAACAATACAAGAAATTATTTTCAAATATGCAAAGTGTCCTGTAGTCCTAAGCCTTAGAACACTACTGTTACCAGTGTTTCCTGAAAGCTTTATACCTGATTTCACTTAATTTGAGAGATTTACATGAAAGACTAAATGCTTTGTATACCTGAACCACACATTCTTTGACTTACCAAAGTCCCTAGCTGTTTAACCTAAAAAAGAAAATTACTATCATTTTCTCTCTAAGTTTCCCAGGAAAGCTATTCATTACCTTAGGTGGTTTCTGTTCAGAAAGATGCAGGGAACAGGAATACAAGGAATGCAAACTGCAAAGACAATGGGAAATAAAGGCAATAGTATTGATAGGGCAGAACAAGTCTCTTCCTTGAGATTTTATTTATATCCAAAGAATGAATACTGATTTACACTTTGAGTAGTTGAGGAATTCTTTTACTGATTGTTTTAAAGAAAAAAGTTTCCTCTTGAGGTTATGAATTTAATCAAGAAGAACCTGCATAAACATCACCTTTCTATTGTACTCTGTTCAATCATCTGAAAACATCTTTTCTTCATTTATTTCTAATTTTAAAAAATTGATTTCAAACCAAGATGAGACATTGTATATTAAGAATTGGCAGATTAAAAAGGGTGCATTTGAAGTGGGGAAAATAATTTCATTGGTAGAAAAAGCTCCATTTCAAGATAGCCATACCATAAGAAAAAAGGTTATTGCTATACAACGAAGATCCTTGCTTACTCTACTTAGTATAAGGAATCCATTTGTACTTTGTATCCCTTTGAAGTCCTTCTGCATCGTAGACATTGTGACTAATTTTTAAACATGTCTTTGATGATGCGATCCTGAGTGAACCTATACTGTTTTAACACTGACTTGTTATATAGTACTAGAGCAGTGATGACGAACCTATGACACGCATGTCAGAGGTGACACACGAACTCATTTTTTTGGTTGATTTTTCTCTGTTAAATGGCATTTAAATATATAAAATAAATATCAAAAATATAAGTCTTTGTTTTACTATGGTTGCAAATATCAAAAAATTTCTATATGTGACATGGCACCAAAGTTAAGTTAGGGTTTTTCAAAATGTTGACACGCCGAGCTCAAAAGGTTCGCCATCACTGTACTAGAGGCTCGGTGCACGAAATTCATGCATGGGGGGAGGGGGGGAAGGGGGGACCCTTTACCCCAACCTGCACCCTCTCCAATCCGGGAGCCCTCAGGGGATGTCCTACTGATGGCTTAGGCCCGCTCCCTGTGGTTCTCTGCTCTCTGCAGGGCCTGCCTGCTCCACAGCAGTGCCCGCTGGGCTCACATTGCCAGGGTGATGCCGCCAGCGTCCTGCCCCTGCTATGGGTGCCGCCATCTTTGTCACAAAGTGTTGGTTAATTTGCATATTACTTTTTATTAGATGGGTTTTTAGTGATTATAGCTGCAGCATAGAAGATAGTACATTTTGAGTTCCTGCAAAGATTCTGAACTAATGTAATCAACCCCCTGTCTAGACTTATGTGCCAGAAAATACAAATGAGACAAGTTCAGTTTACATATGGAAATCTAGGCTTTTTAGAGAAATCTTCAGATCATTAATCCGTGGCTAATTTAAAATTGCTTTAATCCTGCATATCTAGTTCAGAAAACTAAACCATTGTAGAAGAATGCTGTCATGTTAGATGTTATAATAATTCATGCTGTTACTCTTTGCTCAGTTGGAAAGCTTGTTATTAGTGGGGAAGATGTCTAGACTTCCTTTTCTTATCTCTACCCTCACTCTCAAGTAAAGATCTCAAATCCTAGAGTGTTTTGTAGCTTATTTTTGTCAAACTCACTAGCCCACCTAAAAATTTGCACTAACAGCCATACATTACCAGTAAATTTTACTATTGTAAGTTAAAATAAATATTCCCTTGAACACTATAATCTTCTCAGTAGGGCATATTTTCACATGTTGGTTTTGTTTTGCATTGTGATATATATGAGTTTAATGGAGCTAATGTCTTCACAGATCCTCTTTGTGACCATTGGTATTCATTTGTAAGGTAGCAATCAGAATATATTTGTGGCCATGAAATAGTTTTTGCTTTATAGGAAAAACTATCCAAATTTTCTATCAAATTTTGGATATTTTCTCTATCCAAACACCAAACTTCCTTTCATTGTAACCTTCTTACTTTTTAAAAAAAAATTTTTTTTCTTCATTTCCTCCTTCTGCCTAAGTGGGGTTTATGGACCACTGAATGGGCTATAACCCATCTTATCTTCAAGACACAAAACTGCATGCTTTTTTCCCTCAATTTTTTTTTCTTCTATCAGATTTCTGTGCTAGGCTCGGAATCAAGAAGAGGATTGGGGTTTAGAAGAGAATATGTCTTGATCCTTTTCCCTGCCTGATTGAGTTCTCTAATGATTAAAGACAGAAGTGCTTTTTGAGGTTGTAAGTTGCAAAATAAAAGAAGTCAGAGATAACTATTCTTAAATTTTCTGCTTTCATTTTGAAGCTTCTTGTAAATCAAGTGTCAACATCAGAAAACAATTGTCTTCTTTATTGGAATTATGTTTCTCTTAAAAATGGAAACAAACCATAAAAGGAAACATAACTATTTGCTTACCAGATTTACTTTGGAAATGTATGCCTTCTAAAAATGGGCTGCCCTTGGGAAGCCTGCATGAGACCCCCTACTGTACGTGTGAGTGCTGTGTCAGCCGAGGCCTCCAGCTGCTGGTGCCTCTTTGTGTCTGTCCCTGGTGCTGTCCCTGGAGCAATGTTTGTTCACTTTTGATTTGGAAATGAGAGCACTGGGTCACCTAGATCAATGGTTTTCAAACTTATTTTGGCTACAATTTTTCGTTAACCGGGATCTTATATGGACAAATAGTCATCTTGTACATTGTAAGGGATAAAACACAACTAGGTGTGCAATGTTATTTAGTAGTTCTTTTTATGTAAAAAACAGCTATTGTCTATTTTATTAATTTTATTCTTGTGTGTAGGTCAGTTACAAATACTGTTTTCTCATATTTATAGGACCAAGTTAAACCTTCTTTATTGGTGAAGTAGCTGACTATTCTTAGTGTGATTTTGAGTGGGTCTTGAGTGGGAAGACACCTGTTGGCACATAGAATGTACTCAGTAAATATTTGTTACGAACACACACAAACCTGCTAATGTGCCAGAGAATTAAAATACTCCTCCTTTGAGACATTTCTTTCAGTTAATTTACTATATATCCAGAAGACCCTGTGATAACATGCAAATAGTTTAGCCAGGGACCAATATTAAGGCATTAGCATCAAAGTTTGTATTATTTATCCAGTAAGCAATCACTTTGTAGCAGAGATTCTATAAATATTGGAGGGCTTAGAGAAGCAAAAGGGCAGAGCAGGAAGCATCACTGAGTCTTTCCCTTCCCAACTTGACTTTGTTTGGAAGATTTGTTATTCATACATACAAGTATGTATTCAGTAACTACTGTAAGTATAAGGAAAAGCACTGTTCTAAATATGGCAAATGATACAGATGTTAATAAGACGTAGATCCTGCCTTCAGGGAGTTTACAATCGACTAACATAGGGAAGGCAGATATTTAAATGCCTCTAACATAAAAAGGAGAGTGATTGGTGCCATAAGAAAAATATAAACAAGGAGCAAATTATTTTAAAGGTGGGGAATATTTTTCCAGGCTGGTAGATATCCACATTACAATTTCCAATTAAAAGACACAGAGAGAGAGAACTACTTATTTCTGTAGTTTGAGCCATCAGATGGTTTCATAACCTCCTGCTTTTATTTTTTATCTACTTACATGTCCGTTCTTTCTGCTGAGCTGTAATGTTCTTCATGGCAGGGTATAGCTTACTCTGTGTTTTCCAAGTCCCTAACTGTTCCTGGCTCGTAAAATGCATTGGATAAATATTTGTTCAGTGTGTGTGTGTCACTGATAATCAGACTTGCTTTTTAATAAGAAATATTCAATTCTGTTACAACACGTGTTCCACAAATAAACTCTGCACAATTAAAAAGTACAGTTTTCTCCTCAGGAACAACATTTTAAAAGGACAGCTTTTGTAAGATTACACAAAATTTGCACCATAAAGAAAGCTTATCTTAGGAAAGATTAAATCTGAAATCTATAAACCTGAATTAAAGGCAGAAGCATCTCCACCATTCTCCCCAGTTATACTGGTTGTGGTAAGATGTTTTATGATATATGAATGATGAGACCAGGACTTCAGTGAAAGTGAGTTATAAATAAGTTTATATTTCAATTGTAAGTGAATGATAAATCACACATAATCTTTTTTTAAATATTCACTAAAATTCTGAATAGAAAATATTGTTCATATTCAGCACTAAATAAACTTTAAGGTTCTTGAAGCTTTGAAAAAATTTTAATTGCATGATTGTCCATAGGAAGGAGTATCATAATTATAATCATCTTTTTATGTACTTTTCTCTGCGTACTTATAACAGCATCATTATCTTAGAATGTAAAGTCTTTGAGGCAGTACCTTTAAGTCATGTATGAGGCAGCTGCTTGGGTTGGGGTAAGAGTACTGTACTAAATTTAATAAATTACAGTAACCAGTAACTAACAGACTATTGAAAGATATATACCATCATTGTAGAGTAGATTAAAATGATGCGGGTTTATTTGTCTCATATACCGAAAGTCTGGAAGCAGGCAGCCGAAGACATGTCAGCAGCTCAACATTGTCACTAGAGGGTCAGGTTCTTTTTTCTTCTTGTGTTTCCATACTTACTGAGTGGGTTTTTATCCTCATGATTGAAAATTGCTACAGCACCTTCCGTATCTAGCTGTGTTCCAAGTAGAAAGAAGGTAGGAGGGCAAGAGCTTTCTCCTCTTAAAACTTTATATCTTTATCTTTTTATTTGTAATGGGAAACCTTCCCTGGGAACTTCCTACATCTCCTTGGCCAGAACTATATCATATAAACACTTGTAGCTGCAAGGTGGCTAGTGAAGAAGGGAGTTGTGGATAGTATTTAGCATAGCCAAGCAACAGTATCTGCAGTTATTCCTTTTCTGTTTACCTTTTGAGCTATAGAACCTTAAGGTTCCAAAGAAAAGGTCAAGTTATTTATGGATGGAGATATAGTATTCTAAGAAGTCTCTTTTTTGTCAGTAAATGATTAATTTATTAATTCAACAAATATTTCATTTTTATTACCTAATATGGGCCAGATACTGTTCTAAGTATTGGGGATAACAACACTGAACAAAAAGATAAAGTTGTTGCTCTCATGGAGCTTACATTGTCCTTAGAAGGCTAAAACACAAATAAATATAAGTATATATTATAAATATTCATATATATATACACACATACATATATACATATATTCAGATATATGTACATATCTATAAAGAAAAGTAAAGTAAGGGTAAGGGAGAATAGTGATGATAGGTAATATTTCCTATACCTAGAGGCCTGGTGCATG
>NW_005871133.1:1678268-1751989 GCF_000147115.1 Myotis lucifugus
CAACTGCCGCGGAGGTGGCGGAAGAGGCTCCCGCCTCCGCCGCTGCACTCGCCAGCCGTGAGCCCAGCTTCTGGCTGAGCTGCACTCCCCCTGTGGGAGCACACTGACCACCAGGGGGAAGCTCCTGCATTGAGCTTCTGCCCCCTGGTGGTCAGTGTACGTCATAGCGAGTGGTTGAGCAACCTTAGCTTATCATTAGCATATTACACTTTGATTGGTTGAATGGCCAACTGGACGACCGGACACTTAGTATATTAGGCTTTTATTATATAGGATAGGATGTTTAACAAAGACCCTCTGATGAGGTGATATTTTAGCAAAGACCTGAAAGAAATGAAGAATTGATGGAGTCATATCTGGGGAAGAAAGGTCCAAGTTAAAAAACAACAACAACAGCAAATACAAAGACCCTGAAAAGAGATGCATTTGGCATGCTCAAGGACAAACAAGAAACCAATATAGATAGAGCACAGAGAACAAGGGGGGAAATGATAAGTGAGCACAGTTGGGACCATAATATGTTGGGCTTTGTAAGCCTTAGCAAAACTTTTACTCTTAGTGAAATGGAAAGTCATTGGAGGGTGTGAGCAGAGATTAGCACAATCTAATTTACAATTTAAAAGGATTACTATAATTACTTTGTGTAGGATAAATTGTAGTGGACAAGGATAGAAACAGGGAGACCAGTTAGGAGGCTATTCAGTTTCCCAGAAAATAAGTGATAGTTTCAGCCATTCTGGCAGTAGTAGAGATGGTGAGTAATGATCAGATCCTAGAGGTATTTCAAAGGTAGTTTAGATATGGTTCTGACAAAAAGAGAAAAATCAAGGATGTCTCCAACGTTTTAGATTAATAACTGGAAGAACAGAGTTGCTATTTTCTGAGGACAGGAATTGTTTGGGTAGGCTAGGAGGGTGGGAAATCAAGAGTTTGATTTGGACAGGTTAGGCTTGAAATGCCTGTTACATATCCAAATGCATGTTGGATGATTTATGTTAGGAAATATATATATATTCTTATCCACTGCTATTTGCATGGCCTACAAACCTAGAATCACCAGTAGAGGTTGGAATTAGAGATATAAAATTAGGAATTTTAGTGAATGGGTGATATTAATTTCATGGGACTAGATGAGGTTATATAGGGGGTAGCTAAGTAATAACCTTTTTCTATGACTTTTCAGAAGAAAGAAAATTTTCTATGAAATCCTAGATAAGATCAAGTTTGGGTATTGCATTTTACTAACTAGCACATTAAATGTTCAAAGTTTAGTGTAGTGATTAAGCACGTGGACTCTGAAGCCAGGCTACGTAGGCTTGAATTGTGACTCTTCTATGATTTGGACCAAAACATATAATCTCTCTGCACCTCTCTTTCCTTATCTGTAAATAAGGATAATAATGATGCCTTCCTATAAGGTTCTTGTGATGAGTAAGTTAAATTAGACCAGTGCCACGGCACATAGTAACATGCACAAAAGATTAGGCAGCCCAGCTGGTGTGGTACAGTGGTTGAACATCGACCTATGAACCAGGAGATCGTGGTTCTATTCCCGGTCAGGGCACATGCCCAGGCTGAAGGTTCAATCCCCAGTGTGGGGCATGTAGGAGGCAGCCAGTCAATGATTCTGATCATTGATGTTTCTATCTCTCCCTCTCCCTTCTTCTCTGAAATCAATAAAAATATTTTTTAAAAAGAATTAGGCAAATGGGGGGGGGGGGGAAGGAAACATATGTACTACTATTTGTAATACTTTAAACAATAAAAAAATAAAAAAGAAATTTAAGAATTAAATAGTATGGTGAAAGCCAAGGGAGGGGGAGTGGGGGTGGGTATATGTGGGAAAAGGAGGATAAAAAGGGGATACCTGCAATAATGTCAATATTAAAAGTTTTTAATTAAAAAAAGACATTTAAGAAAAAAAACAAAAAGAATTAGGCAATATTATCTTTAAAGTTCACCATGTTTTGACACATGAGGTAATGTTGTTAACTTGATGTAATGTTCCACCAAAGAAGGCTATATTTTGGCAAGAGAAAATTTCTCACCTGTATTCTTCATTTGGGTATATAAGAAACTGAGGGTTGTTGATATTTATGAGTCAGTCCCACTTTTTAATCAGTGTTTCAGCATCATATTCTTAGTTAATTATCTTCCTGTTTAGGTCACAGTGCTGTTGATATCACCAAGGTGGCTAGAAGACACCGCATGTCTCCTTTTCCTCTAACATCTATGGACAAAGCCTTCATCACAGTCCTGGAGATGACTCCGGTGCTTGGGACAGAAATCATCAACTACCGAGGTACTGTAATATTTGTCCATTGCCTTTCACTTTTCTCCAAGTAAGATTCATAGACCATTAATAAACAGTTTCCTGAAAGAAAAGGTTATTAATTATTATCACAGTTATTATCATTATTCTTTTTACTTCTTATTTCTACTCAACTCTACGATCAGCCTTAATGGTATATAGAGTAAAACATCCATAAAGCTTCCTTTTTCATAAAAATAAAAAAAAATGAATAAAGTAGCAGTGTTTCTCCTGTTCATCAAAATACTAATACTATAAGCCAAAAATAGGGCTGTTAGCACTGAGTGAGGAAAATAGTTAACTCTGAGTCTTCCTGATGTCCTTTCTGTTAGAAATGGAAGATAACTAAAGTATCTTGTAATCATGTTTTCCTTTGTGGAAAATAACTTTTTAAATGTAAAAACTACATTAAATGATCAATGGATCACTGAACAACCAGTCTGATCTCAGTTTTTGTGCTTCGTCTATCTTCTTATTCTCTGCCCTTTAGTTCAGTAGCACATTGAGACCAGTTTGTGGAAGGACAATGGAAAGGTGGTGTCCCCAGTGTTTTCACTTTTTAATCAACCCCCTTCTTAAAAATTCAGCATGAAAGTTATATTTAGTGCATTCTCAATAAAATATAGTTTCTTAGTTATTTTTGTTATGCAGATAAAAACAACACAATAGGATTGATTTTTAAAAATACTTTATTCATAGATCATAAAATATTCTAACTTCAGTGAACATTAGAGAGTATCTATACAAACACCCTAATTTTTCTGCAAGGCAATTCAGACTCAGAACAGCTAAAAAGGAATAAGACTAAGGCTCAAGATTCCATTCTTTTTACTACATGACAGAGCTCAGCTAGAGTGGCTTGGTGGTTGAGCATCAACTTATGAACTAGGAGGTCACGGCTAGATTACCAGTGAGGGCATATGCCTAGGATGTGGGCTCAATCCCCAGTGGGGGGCGTGCAAGAGGCACCCGATCAATGATTCTCTTTCATCATTGATGTTTCTATCTCTCCCTCTCTCTTCCTTTCTGAAATCAATAAAAATATTTATTTTTTAAAATAACGATAGATAACCAAACAAATTATGTTAAAATTAAAAGGCCTAATACTAGTGAAATTTAAATGCCAGATTCTAGCTCTGTTCACGGATGGTACTTAGACAAAAATTGTTTTTATATAATTCACCCTAATCCTATATCTCTGACTTGCATTCTTTTAAATATGTATATCAGTAGGCTTAAACTTTTGATTTATTATTAATCCTCATTAAAGGATCTAAAGATTAGAAGCTCACTAGAGTGAGGAATTAGTTAGGAATTAACTAAGTGTTTTCAAAATCAATTTTAATGAAATAGGTTTTTGCTATTATTAAATGTAGAATATTCAGATATTTTTATATCCATCAACAGCAAGACATATTCAGAAAATATAAATGTAAACTTAAGTTGGAAAAAATTTTAAGTAAATACTTTACCTATTAGAAACATAAATTAACCATCTCTGGCCTTGGAATTTCACGGGAGTTTTCCCTAACAGCAGTTTTTAGAAAAATCTCAGAGTATGCCAAGTCATTTAAGCAGAAATTTTAGTCCTTTTAAGGAAGGAAAAAAAAAACCAACAGAATTGAAAGTGGCCATTTATAAGTTTCTTCTAGGGGAATAAACAAACCAAAAAAAGCTGTCAGATGGATTCTCTTTTTTCTTCATGTGCTTGTTTCTCCTTCATTTGTTCATCAAATCAGTTGTCACTTATAAGTTAGCAAACTCTTCATGGATGGTTAAATTTCTTGTCAAGTGCTTCCACCCATGAAGATGAAGTGTGCATTCAACCTTTGAGTTGGATCAAACTCAATTTTTCATGCAAGAGAGTATTATAATTAAACCTCCTAGGGCCTAAGCTTTAAGTAGGTGTTTAAAAAACATCATCATATATAGAAACATAATTCATTTTGTTCAATAAATATATATTAAGCATCTACCAAATGATAGGTACTATGTTAAGTCCTGGATAGACAAAGGTGAATAAAACACTTCTGCCCCATGGATCTCACGTATAGTGCAGAAGAGACAGGGAAACAATGAGATAATTGTCTCCTTTATTGGCTTTTTTGTAGGCTTGCCTGCCTTTGTCCATTCTTTGAATATAAGCTTTCTTTAGCATTTGCGTTTTTGGTCCTTTTCACATCTTGCACATGCACTTCAAATAACCTCATGCATGCCAATGATTTCAAATGCTACCTATTAAATGATTTCTAAATCCATATCACTTGCCCAGACCTTGCCTGAGCTCTAGACTTATACACCAAATGTATATATGCTGCTAGTAAATATTTAAATATGTTTCTATCATTTTAGAGAGAGAGAAAGGGAGAGGGATAGAGAAATAGAAACATCAGTGAGAGAGAAACATCTATCAGCCACCTCCTGCACACCCCACACTTGAGATCGAACTGAAACCCAGGCATTTGCCCTGACCAGGAATCAAACCGTGACCTCTTGGTTCATGGGACGACGCTCAACACTGAGCCACACTGGCAGGGCTTGCTACTAGTAAATTTAACATGGCCAAAACTAAACTTATATTCTTTACCTCCACAATACTTGCTGTTTCTACGTCCTCTTGAATCCATCCCTTGTTTTCTATTCCTAAAGCTATAATTTTGATTTAGGTCTTTATTATTAACTCCATGGATTATTGTCTAATAGAATATTAAAAATTATCCTTCCAAAGCAAGTGCCTAGATGTCCATGTATGTATTGTTTGTTTATTTGTTTTCATCTGGTTTGGCTATAAATGCATTTCTACTATTTTCAGCTTCTACTTGCAAACAAGGCCTTTAAGGAACAAGTGCTCCATTGATTATAAATATCTTCCTTTGGTTTCTTGTGAGAGGCATACCTGGTATAACAACAGGGGATAATATATGTAAGACTGCCACTTCTGATTCGTTTTCTTTGCTTATGAAATGCTTTGCATGAATAAATTACAGCTTCACATTTGGTACTGTACTAGCTACTGTAAAGCAGATTAAAATATTCTGGCACCATTCGCTGTAATTCCCAGTCTCTTTTAGTTAACAATGGAAAAACTATGAGCTTTCAATAGAAAGGGTTATGTTTTCTTAGGATATTATTTTAGATCATTAGCTCTAGGCTTTCTTATTCAAGATTAAATGATCGAAGACTTTAGCATCTCTAACCTTGGATCTTTGTTTTTCCACAAAAGACTTAAGTAATTCGAGTCAAGGAAACCTTAAGCTTTGATGTTGGAACTCATTTGGAAGCAGTGGTCTCTTTTAGAATACTGACCACAGCAGAGGTATTTCACCCTGTCTCTGACTTACAGTTAGATAATTGCCTGAAGGTAGGCAGAAATTACTGCCTCTAGAAGAAATTCAGAAGCTCTTGATTTCAAACAGTAGGAGGTCCTCACCAAAATGGTTCACAGCTCATGCTAGGAATTCATTAATTCCTCTTGAGGATTCAGGGGCTGTCAGAAAATGATGAAAAGGCAAGTGAGGTATACCAGCAGGAACTTGCCATCAAATATACTCTTTATCTTGCTTCACTTTTAACTAGCTGAGAGACCTTGGGCAAGCTACATAACCCTTCTGAGTCTTATTTCTCTCATACATAAAAATAGGAATAATATCTACCCAATAAGATCATTGTGAGATATTATTAAAGGAAATAATATATGTAAATCATCTAGTTTGCACTAAGCTGCCATATTTCAAATTTAGTAAATGATTGATTCCCTTCCCTTCTCCATGTGGGGATTCTGAGATCATAGCCCCGAGATAAGCACCTATAAATTACAGTGTCAACGCTAGATCCCTTGGCTCAGCTCCATTTGTTGATCCACATGAACTATCTCTGGATCCCTATGCATTTTGTTGTAGTCAAATTTACATTACCTACTAGGTCATTCAGGCATGTGCTCCCTATCCCATTAGGAAATGTAACCTAAACAGCAGTTTTTACAGTTTTTGAGCTTATTTCTGATTGAGCTTTACAAAATTGAAGCAGAGAATTTGGGTAGTTATTCAAATGTTTCAAGTGAAAGCATATGTTTTTATTATCTAAACTAGAGGCCCATTGCACGAAGATTCGCATAATAGGCCTTCCTTCCCCTGGCTGCCGGCACCGGTTTTCCTCCGGCACCCGGGACCCAGGCCTTTGGTCCGACCGCAGCAGAGAAGCCGAGCCTCTAGGCCCACCCCACCTCCCCGGGTTCCCAGCAACCCAGGCCCCCAGCCCCTCCTTGAGCAGCGGCCAGGGCCAGCTGGAAGCCTGGGTCGCCCCTGACCCATGCTCCCAGCCACTCCTTCAGCGGCGGCCAGGGCGGGCAGGAAGCTTGGCTTCCTCCATCGCCAGAGGCAACCCAAGCCTCCAGCTCCATGGCCGCCGCCATCTTTATTGGGTTAATTTGCATACTCGCCCTGATTGGCTGGTGGGCGTAGCAGAGGGATGGTCAATTTGCATGTTTCCCTTTTATTAGTGTGGATTACTGGCTCCAGCCTAGTAAAGTTTCACCTAGGATGATCCCATTTGCTTGCAAATACCTCCTGGGGTATTGGTCTGGGCTAGCATTTGCTGTAGATTTTTCAATGTGACTGCTTGAACTCATTCATACTTCCCTTCAGGTAGTCTCATCTCTTTAGACTCTTTAATCCATAAACTTTATTATGCCTCTAAAATATGCACATCTCATTATATCCTTTTATTTATATCATTTCCTGTATACTTCTTCCTGCATTCCTCAAATATGAACAATTAAATCCCTCTATGTATTCATGGTATGTGTGTATGTGTGTTTGTATGTGTGTGTGTATGTAATTATAACCTCTAGGCAATTATGCTGCTCTTAATGTCCAAGATTGTGATTATAATACCAATCTGTTCTCTGTATATGTGCTTTCAGGTGCTTTTCCCCCAGTATGGCAATTACCACATGTGTGCTGTTATCACAGTACTCAATAAGCCCTCTTGTGTGGGGGAGTCATTTCTATAGTTATATAATTGAGTAAAATTAACTCACATAGGAATCAGACCTGTAACATTGGCTAATTATCCCATGTGGCAACCAGGTAGACTAATCTTCCTATTTCATACTTCCTTCTCTGTATAACATTAAATGTCTCCTTATATGTATTCTCTCTCTTTAAAAATAAAGCTTATTATAAGTATATCTCACTTGAAATAATTTTGATAAAACAATCTATATTAATTTTTTTAAAGTAAGGAGGAAGTAATTTTCAGTATATCAGGTTAAAACAAAGTATAATTTTTAAATATGATTCTTAGTGACTCTTAATTTTCCATTCTTTTGGGGTACTTTTTCACATTTTAAATATACATTTTATTTAGCATAGTTTACTTGGCAATCCTTTTATTCAGTATCTATTTTGAGGTACCATCATCTCTATTAGCAGTATTAGCTTAGGATTCAGAATATAAGCAATGGGGAAAATGTTTTAGTTAAAATAAAATGAAAATAGAAAATTTTCCCAAGGAATAGCATCAAAATACCTTATTCTTGCAGTGATCAAAGAAGGATTTCAGATTTTTAGAAATTCCTGTCTATTCTTAATTATATTGGTAGAACTATGAAAATTTATGTAAATATACAAGATTTTCCAAACTACAGGGAAGAAAATTAGTAAAAATGAAAAGAGACAAATTTCAGTGGCAGTAAAGGATTTGCCAGTACCACCAGCAAGAGAATTACCAGGAATGGAAACTGGGCAATAGCTTTTTTTAAATTGATTTTATTGATTAATTTTCCCATTAGAGCATCCAGTGCTACAGTAATTACCTCTTTGACTATTTTTTTAAGTAAAGACTTTGCAATTCCTGGCAGGCTATTAACTCACCCCATACCATGGAGTATGTGGCAGGGAAACTCAAATCTTCCATTTAATTATGAGACAAAAGCATATGAGCAAAATTAGAGACACAAGGATTCTTTTATAATCAGCAACAATCTTTGTAATGTGTCCAAATGTATATAAGAATGGAATAAATTTGCAACAATTTTTAAAACTTTAACTCCATTTTCCAGGAACAAAATATATTTAATTGGTTAAAAATATTATTTTCTCTGTCTATAAACTCCTTTTCTACAGAATCCCAATGTCCTTGGTTAACTTGCTAAATAAATAAATAAATAAATAAATAAATTTTTAAAATCAACTATTAACATCTTGTCTTATCATTTGTAAATGACATTGAGTGATTCAGTGATACTATTGCAGCCTTGAAACTATAATGCTTTACTAATTTCCTTATTTTGATTTAAGCAATATGAAAGTAAGTTACCAGGATTACTTCAAGGTCAATATTGTAATTGTTACATTTAATATTTACTTCTTCTTGCATCTCATCTAGGAGCTTTATTTCATCATCTGTTTTTTCTTTTTATAAAATACTTATTACATACCTTTTTTAAATAGTCATAGTAATATGCTAATACAGGACAATTAATGTTGAAAGTTAGGAATTATTTTTAGGATACTAGAACATGTGTTTAAAATTATAGAAATTATAATAAGAAAATATTTTTCCCTGTGGAGTATATTGTAGTTTATAGGACAGTGATTGAGAAACTACCATTAAAGAAGAGTTTATTTAAATTATTCAAACTACAGAAAGAGCATTTTGTTTGTTTCTACCAAATCCTGACCAACAAATCCATCCCTTTCACCTAAGTGCTATCTATTTATCAGTGACACCCTATTCATGTGACCTTGATGTGGAAAGGTTTCCATCATTAAGTACCACAAGGAGTGATCATTTACTTTCATTTGAAATATTTTCTGTGACCTCAGGTTTAGGTATTTTTTTAAAATAATGTTTTCCCAAAAATATATATCTTTCATTTTAATTAAGGTAAATGCTTTTTACAGTTATGCACTTATTACTTTTAAAGCTTAATATTTTATATACTAGAGGCCCATTGCATGAAATTCGTGCACTCAGGGGGTGGGGGGAGTCCCTCAAATTGGCCTGCACCCTCTCGCAGTCCGGGAGCCCTTGGGGAATGTCCAACTGATGGTGTAGGCCTGCTCCCTGGGAGTGGGCCTAAGCCGGCAGTTGGACATCTTTAGCGTTGCCACCGCCACTGCGCTCACCAGCCGTGAACACGGCTTCTGGCTGAGCAGCGCTCCCGCTGTGGGAACGCACTGACCACCAGGGGATAGCTCCTGAGTGTCTGCCCCCTGGTGGTCAGTGCACATCATAGCCACCAGTCATTCCACGGTTTGGTCAATTTGCATATTAGCCTTTTATTATGTAGGATATAAATGAATATATAACACAGATATAAGTTGTAGTACTCAAGAATAAAATTTATATCATGAAACCACAATACAGCCTAAGAACTAATTCATTACCAATTCCATTGCATCTTTTTGTATTTCTAAATCATCTTAATTATTTCTAATAATCATAACATTTGTATTTATCCAAATTCTGTAACTTTGCACAAAGCTTATTTTTATTTTATGATGTAAAACTGTAATGCCTGCCCTCACTCATTACATTGGCAGGTAATGAGCATCCCTAGATGGAAAAATACAAATGCACAATGCAATACCTCTTTGAACAAGCTACGTGTTTTAAAAGCTTAGGCATTTTTTTGTACTATTCCATAAACATGACTTCTGGAATAACTAGAGATTAATTAATGTACTTGTTTTTACCCAAAAGATATTCACCCCTAAATCATTTAATCTTTCTCAGTTTACAAAATTATGAAGCCTATAATAATACATAAGTTAGATTTATAATGTACCAATGTTGTCTAGTCTTTCAAATTCACAGTCAAAATATGGGAATAAATTATATTATACTAGAGGCCCAGTGCACAAAATTCGTGCAGGGGGAGCCCCTCAGTCCGGCCTGCACCCTCTCAAATCCGGGACCCCTCGGGGGATGTCTGACTGCTGGTTTAGGCCCGATCCCTGTAAGATGGAGCCTAAACTGGCAGTTGGACATCCCTCTCACAATCTGGGACGACTGGCTCCTAACTGCTCACCTGCCTGACTGCCTGCCTGATCTCCCCTAACCATTCTACTTGCCTGCCTGATCACCCCTAACTGCCTCTGCTTGCCAGCCTGGTCACCCCCTAACTGTCCGGAAGGAAGTTGGACGTCCAGAAGATGTCCAGTCAACCTGGTCTAATTAGCATATTACCCTTTTATTAGTATAGATTGGGATAGGCTCACCATATTAAATGTTTAGTGTCTCTTAAATAATCATGAAGCTTTCTATAAGTATATTATATTTCGCAATAAAACTTTTTTTTGTTAATGTTGTAATGACCCAATTCTGAACCTGTTTCACCTTCCTCTTAATCTTTGGACTTAACTAATATTGTTCCTACCAATGGTCATTTGGCCAGAGTAAGTATATGTATCAAGTCTGCCTTCTCAACTATTTTTGTAAGCATAACGGATAGCTGTTAAGTCAAAAAGATCCTTCAGTAGCCTCTCACATAGATTGGATGTGATGGTGGTTTTTAAATGTTTTATATATAGTATATAAAACTGAGTTATATTCATGTTTTATATTAGGAAATCTTGAATGGTATCTTTCTTTTCAAACTTATGTTATCTACCACACTCTTCCTGCATTCCTGAAATATAAACTGATAGTATTCTGGTTAGCCAAAGTGAGGACAAGGAATCAATTTCCTGGAGCACTGAACTCAATTTTCCCTTGACTTCCTCCAAAGCCTTCTTAGAAATAACTACACAGGGAACTTTACAACTGTGGAATCATTCTGATAAGTGACCTTGAGAAATTAACATGCTTTTCCCTCTTACATACAAAAGTCACTCAGTTCTCCTGACTTCCTAATTTAGATAGCAAGAAGAAACTATTATCTGAGTCAGAATAAATGCCCAACCAACAAATATTTGCATTTACCTCTTAGAGAATACATTTGTATTTAATGGTTACAAAGCATGCTCAACTTTATAAATAGCTCTCTATCTTGATTTTCCTTGTATATGTGTCCATTGTCAGCCATTTGAATTTCTAAAGACTCTTTCTGAAGATATTTTTTGGGCCAGTCATCCCATTATAAAAAAGCTAACACTCTTGCTGACAACATAAAAGGCAACCAACCACCTTTTAACCAAGCACTCTGCCACTGTCTTCTTGCAGCACAAGTAAGCATACAACACAAAATGGTATAAATCATCAGCCCGTCTTTTCCACTCCTTCCTTCTTATCACCTTCTTCAGAACACTTAA
Source organism: Myotis lucifugus (assembly GCF_000147115.1). Classification (NCBI taxonomy): domain Eukaryota; kingdom Metazoa; phylum Chordata; class Mammalia; order Chiroptera; family Vespertilionidae; genus Myotis; species Myotis lucifugus. The sequence continues at coordinate 1,689,837 of NW_005871133.1, forward strand.
TTTTATATACGGATCAGGATTCCCAGTAATGCATAGACCTGCCTTTAAGATTTCTGACCCCCACAGAATCTAGAAATATGCATATTTATTTTCATCTTCAACAAACTGAAGACATCCTTTATTATACAGAACTTAGAGAGTAAGTTTGAGGGAGAAAGTAGAACACAATGAACGTTTTCTCCTCAGACTCTGAAAGTAGGGCCATCGCTTCTTGGCACACAAACTAACTTTCTACAACTGAAAGGCTCACTTCTGACTGTGAAGAGCTACAAATTCCCACCACCAACTCTTCCTAAGAGAACATATTAGTTGTATTAATTATATATTGGGGAAATCATATTTTGCTTATTTTAAGTAGGGCTCTATTGGAATAGAGCAACTGAGTAAAAGGAATTTTGCTTATGTTTTCCTGAAATTATATCTTTTAGTAAAACTTTTGGCTCCCACAGCTTCAACTGCTCACTGTTGTTTCTCTACTAAATGTGAAACCTAAAATAGTCATAATATCTAGTTGAGAAGTTACTGCTGCCTGGTTCCCATTCAAGTTTGAAGAAGTCTGAGGTTCCCTTTTTCAAAACACATGCCCAAAGTTTATTCAACACAATCCTTGGGCTCCACCTATGGGTAAAGAAAAGGGATGCTCTAACATCTATGTACCTATATGTATGCAAGAGAGACTGTCCCATGTGATGAAGTAATTTTCAGCACTACTACATATTCTTTAAGTTCCCAAACAGATCATCTGGTCAGACATTGACCAGACAATTCTAATATTGACTTCTTGGAAGAGCTACCCATTGTTTAGTCCTGAACCCTACTGGGAGATACGGATATACAGTAGGTCCTTGTCTATCTGACATTTATTCCTTCAAAACTCTTGCATCTGCTGCAACTGGGAGTTTTTACCATTTTCCAATCAATTACATAGTTCTCTATAAATCCTGTCCCTTGCCTTAGGCTTTTAGACCAAAACTTTTTGTTTTTCTCTTTGAAGAGATTAAAACTCTGCTGATAGGTTAACGTAATACCAACTCTAAAAGCAGAATTAACCCAGTAGGTATCTAATTTACCTTAAAGACAGCAACCCTATATTTAGTATAAGTCCAAAATAAAAATCGTGCCAATTATATGATATATTAATAAATTTTAATAGCCTAAGTATGAAGCAGTTCTTTTTTTTTCAAAATGAGGTGTTTTATTTTTTTTCCCATGATATTTCAAGAAGGTCTGTAAAGACCAGATGGTATATCTGTGCTACAAATGTAATTTTTCTTGACTTGCCTAAATATAGTTATTTGTTGAAATGAGAGGAATATTCTTTTTTTAAAATCTCTTATCCTTGCCCTTTAAAAAAATAACAGTTTATGAAGATACAATTCATATACCACAATTCACCCACTTAAAGTATACAATACAATGTTTTAGTATATGCACAGGTATGTACAATAATCACCATAATCAACTTTGGAACATTTTCATCACCTTACAAACAATCCCTCTCCCCTTTATCTGTCTTCCTCCTCCTAACCCCTCATACCCCCACTTAGCCTTAAGTAACCAATTGTCTACTTTCAATCTCTATAGATTAACTGATTCTGGACATTTTATATAAAGGTATCATGTGTGATCTTTTGTGACTGGCTTTTTCTACTTAGCCCTTTTCTTATAGTCACTACTTTTTTTAGGTTAATAAAGGCAAAATCAAGGCTAAAATTCAAATGGAATGGTAAGGAAGCTCTTGTCTTTACTTTTCTCTTCATAAGGAAAAAAACGTTATAAAAATTTCGTGTTTATTGTAGAAAACTTGGTCACTTTCAGAAAAGTATATAGCAAAAGGAATAAAAATCATATATAATTCTAACACACTGAAATAACAGATGCTTTATTTTTCATGTATGCCTTTCCTATCTTTTTCTATTGATACTTATGCATATATCTACATGTGCAATTCTGCATGTTTTTGACTATATGAGTTTTCCTGTGTCAGTGAATCTTCTTCATAAATATTAGTTTAGCCTACATAATGTTTTATCATAAGGCTACATCTTTGTATATTTAAATTTCTGTTATTGGTCTTTTGATTTCTTCCCATTTCTCACTAATGTAAGCAACTCTGAAATAACATGTGCATAGAGATTTGTGAAATAAGCCAGTCAGAGAACAACAAGTACCATATGGTTTTACTCATATATGGAATTTAATAAACAAAATGAACTAACTAGCAAAATAGAGACAGACCAGCAGGCTGACAGCCTATTATAGGAGGGGGGCTGGAAGAAGGTGGAGGGATTGAGCAAAAAAGAGGAAAAAGTCTTGGACATAGAAAAAATATTTATTCATTTTCTTAACATAAATTTCTAGAGGTAAAATTACTGGGTCAATGGATATGAAAATGTTTAATAATTGGCTTTTTAAAGTCATTTTTGGGTTGTCAAAGGATTAATGACATATCAAATTAAACACATCTTTGATGATTTTGTATAGCTACTCATATTCAAATAATCTCTGCAAGCATTATTAATGGACTGAATCTAATCTTTCATTTCAGATGCTAGGATTCATCTCTTCCTTCTGTCTCCTATTCTGTGGGTTAGAAATCAGGTCTGACTGAGCCCATATACAAGCCTTGTCAGACAAGCACATATGCTCATCTTGTCTATGACTGCCTGTTTAAAATTAATCTCCACAACCATATTTTGCTTCTTTTCTCTTCTTTCAGATGGAATGGGTCGAGTCCTTGCTCAAGATGTATATGCAAAAGATAACCTACCCCCCTTCCCAGCATCAGTAAAAGATGGCTATGCTGTTCGAGGTAAATATTTTGGCTTTCTTGAGTATCATCATAACTCACACTGTGTGTTTTTTCAGATTTTTGGCTCAGCCTGGGCACCCAACAACTGTTAAATCTGTTTCCCCCGTGGTTGTCAAAATAATTTTATTCACAGATAACAAAAGTAATCTACATCTATTTTCTGACACAATCTTGTTTAAAGCTTTTTAGTGAAATTACTATAGTTACTTGAAAATTATTATTTACAATTATATGTAGAGATTGATATAAAAAAACACTATACTATAGTTTATTCTTTTAGCCTTACACATACCAGATAGCAGACAGTCTTACTTTGTCTGGACGTTTTTTGCATGTTTTCTAGTTGAAAACATCTATATGGTACAAGAAAGAAGAGCAGATTCCCAACATAGGGTTAAAGTGGGGTGATCTTTCCTCTTGCTTTAAACTCAAACATTAATAAAGGCTTCATAAAAAGCAAGCATGAGGGAAAACTCTAATTCCCAGGAAGATGCCATATTTCAAATATCTAAAGCTCCAGATGGTACCAGCAGCTCACACCTTTGGAGTTACCTGAGATTACATAAAACTTAAAAGCAAATATGAAATAGTATTTACCTGTCTAAAGTCCAATCTAAGAACATTAAATGAAAATGCAACTGAATTGCTTAGAAACTATTATTGGTTATTAACTCAAGGCTTATGTCATTGAAGAAATGTCTAAAAACATTTCCCAACTTATCAAAACTGTTAAGAAGGCCAATTCCTTTTTTAATGATCATTTATGGAGTTTCTTACTGATTTTTGTCATTATTTTCTTTTTACTCTATCTAACTACTAAAATAATTTTCTATTTTTTGTAAAGAAATATATTAGTTAATCTCCATGTTCTATCACCATCTCTTAGAAGTATCTTTTTATGTTGGAGGCAGTATAATAAGTGGTTAAGGATATGGGCTTTGAGCAAAGAGTGATCTGGGTTCTAGTACCAGTGCCATTGATATAATTTTTATTTTTATTTATTTTTTTTAAATATATTTTATTGAGTTTTTACAGAGAGGAAGGGAGAGAGATAGAGAGTTAGAAACATCAATGAGAGAGAAACATCGATCAGCTGCCTCCTGCACATCTCCACTGGGGATGTGCCCACAACCAAGGCACATGCCCTTGACCGGAATCGAACCTGGGACCTTTCAGCCTGCAGGCCGACGCTCTATTCACTGAGCCAAACCGGTTTCGGCTATTGATATAATTTTTAGCAAATTACCTAAACTTTTTGAGCCTCAGTTTCTCATCTGTAAAATGGTGATAATTATAACAGTTCTTACCCCAACAGGTTGTTGTAAGGATTAAATGAAACTATAAAAATCCTTAGTAAAGTTCCTGGCACCAAAAAGAGCATTCAATAATTGTTTTTAATAATAGTACCTATTATTATCACTACTGTTATTATGATAAACACATTTACTTATACAATATCTGAAAAAAGTATAACATTTACCTAAATTGTTAATCTCATATTCTGTGTACATAAAATGGTGAGGGGATTAATTCCTACTAGTTAATACTTTCTCAGTAATACTATCTTGGATGCACCTCATTCTGCTTGATCTCACTAAATTAGAGTATTTCTGAAAACATAAATAATAAATCCCTACCAAATTTTTCCCAATTAATTCCTTCTACAGAGTTTATTATATAATGCATATTGTCCAGAAATAAAATTGTTTTAATCTTCTGATAGCCTCATTGGCTCTTTTTGTTTCTTATTCCCAATCTAAGATATAAATTTTTTTTTGAACTTATAATTAATAGCCATACAGTATTACTATAAAATCACAAATAATTCTTTATTTCCAGAATAGAACAAACAGCTACAACAAATGAAATACCAAAGGGACAAGAAAGTCTATTTTTTACATGCTTTGTAATATAAAGTAGGAGAAAGTGAGAAAATAAATTATTTGAGGCAGAATTATTCTCAAACAGAATGTTGTTCTATGATTTTTGCATGAGATTTAGCAGCTTAATAAAAAGAAGCTATTGCTCTTAGCTTTTCTAGTTGCCAGAAAGAGCAGTTAGCCCACATGAGCCATAAAAAGAGCCTTTCTGCTGTAGAATCTGTCAAAGAAATTTTTATGTAAAGTTACCATTCAGTATCTTATTTTTCTTTGTGTTTTGAAGTGATGGTATTTTTGTTATTTTACACAGAGAAAAAACATCTAAAATGACATCTCACAGTATAAAAGTTTTAACAGATTATATATCATGCAACTTATTCATATTATTTCTTTCCTGTGAAGTATTGAGAGTTCTCTAACATATAGACCATTTAACAGAGACTTAAAACATAACATAACATTGTGGATATAGTTAAATCTCAAATTGGGAATGGTTGGTGAATCTATGTATATATATCAATATCATACTTAAAGTAGCAAAAGTCATCAGTAAACAAAAAGACATGGTCTTAGGCTTTTCTGTGTTATAATGCCACCTCCCAGTCATTGTCTTGGTAAAGAATTTCCTTGAAGCTATTGTTGTGGTTCTTTACCACTCTACTTCGTGTCCCCTCTTCTCTCCACCCTGTCTTCCTTTACTGCCATTCTTTCCTCCCCACTCCCGTTATTCTCCCTTTTTTCTTCTCCTCTGCCTTTGCCTTAGGCCTTCCAGTAATAACCAGTGGCACCTGTGAGCATTGCTAACCCTCTAGGTGTAAAGAGGTTGCTAACTTGCTCTGGATCACTAAGCATTAGCCAGTATCCTTCAGAAGCATGTGGCATAAAACTCCAAACCAGTTGGAGGATCACTTGCTTTAAGGTATGTGGGTTGAAAGAATCAAGACAGTAAAAAATGACTAAGGAAATAAGAAATAGGAACAACTTTTTAAAAATAAGATAGATTAGAATGTAAAGAAGGCAAGAGTCAGTAATGATGATTTAAATAATAGGAAGAGCTGTGACCTTATAAACCTAAAACTGCATTCAGGAGAGAGTAAATTTGAAATGTAAAAGAAAATGAAACCTTTTTTATTTATGATTTATCAGTATAAGTTAGATATCATATTCTTCATATTTTTGAAGAGTTATTTCTCCCTTCATACTGATTAAGTCAATCGTTTTGATGCATTCACACCCTCCTGGAGAGATGTGGGTAGGTGCTCATTGTCTCACAATTTTTTTTTAATTACAGTTTACTTCAATATTATTTTGTATTGATTTCAGGTTTACAGCTTAGTGGTTAGACAATCATATTCTTTACATAGTGTTTCCCTCGATATTTTCAGTACCAAACTGGCACCATACATAGTTATCACAATGTTATTGACTATATTCCTTATGCTTTACTTTACATCCCTGTGACTGTTTTGTAACTACCAATTTATACTTCTTAATCTACCTTTACCTCTTTCTCCCAGTCTCCCAACACTCTTCCCCTCTGGCAACCAACAGCCTACTCTCTGCATCAAATTTTGTTTGTTCATTTATTTTGTTCTTTAGATTTCACATATATGTGAAATCATATGGTATTTGTCTTTCTCTAACTGACTTATTTCACTAAGCTTAATACCCTTCAGGTCCATCCATTCTGTCTTGAAAAAAACAAATGTATATGGAACCACAAAAATCCCAAATAGCCTCAGCTATATTGAGAAAGAACAAAGTTGGAAGTATCACACTACCTGGTAATCAAACTATACTATAAGGCCATAGTAATCGAAACAGCATGGTACTGGTATAAAAACAGACATATAGATCAGTGGAACAGAATAGAGAGTCCAGAAATAGACCCATGCCTATATAGTCAATTAATATTTGACAAAGAAGACAAGAACATACAATGGGGTAAAGATAGTCTATTCAATAAATGGTGTTGGGAAAATAGGACAAGCAAAAAAAAAAATACTAGACCATCTTCTTACACAGTTTCTTCTTAGATGTTAATAAAGGAAAAAATGTCTCAGAATTCCAGGTTCAGCTTTCTTGAAAATGTTCAATATGAAAGGCTTATCCCTTCAGAACTTGTTTTGGGATTATTTAGAAAAAGGAAAAATTATGAACAAGCCAGTAATTATTTTGAGAACCACATGTTGCAATCAATTCTGGAAGGATATATTGAAAGAAATCTTTGCCATTTGGGTAAAGTAAATTTTAAAAGATTTTTTTCTGTTTTAATTTCTGATTGAAATATTTGCTTTTGAAAACTATAAAAAATAAAAAAGAACATCTAAAAATTGCCCATTTTCTCAATGCCCAGACACTATTATTATTTTGTTGTACTTCCTGGCAGTAGATTAAACTGTACACTAAAATTCAGTATAACCTTTTTTTTATTTATGATTTATCAGTATAATTTTTTTGTTAGAGCTAATTCTTAGTCTTTCATGAAAGCCATGTTCCAGGGTTTTTATTTTTGCCCATTCAAAACCTTTTTGGCCACAGCTGGTTCTCCAACTCATTTGACAGCCTATTGCCTCCACTATAGGACTCTTCAGATGAAGAAGAGTATTGCTCTTCTTACTATGATATGGGAGTATTACTCATGTGAGCAGAGAGATAATTTGGAATAATTAATTTTAGTTAAAACTGTATTTAAGGAATATCTCTTTTCTCAATACTAAAAATAAATGGGCATTTTTGTAAATTATATAAAATGCCTTCTCACTCATCTGTTCTACTCCCTAGCTCCCTGCTCTCCATAAGAAAAGGCAACAGACTTAAAATTCCAAACTCACCTGATTTAATCCCTCAATATAATTGCAGCAAGTATTAATCCTGTTGTGTTAGTCTTGTCACCTTCTCTTTCTCCCACCCCAACTCTTTCTATAATCTTAATTTTACTATATACATAAATACTATTGCCCTATTGTCTATCATCCTGGTCTTAGTGTGGTTCTGTTATCAGAGTAAATAAATCCCTCTGCCTTGTTCCTCTGTTGAAGATACTTCCTAGGATCTCTGAAAGGTATGTGATCTCTGCAGTCTTTTTTATTCAGTCCTAACATGGAAATGATGAGACTCTTTATTATTGGAAATAAATGAATAAAGTGTTTCAGGAGGCTTAAAGAAAATTCACATATGGCTGGAAAATGAAAATAAGTAATAATTCTATAGTAAATGACTTGGGGAACACTATTTTCTATACATTGCCACAATGAATAGTTATCTAATGGTATCAATTTTATATGAAATGATATCAGAAATCTTTACATAAACAGGTAAACAAGACTAAAAAAAATCTGGACATTAAAAGCTTCAGAATCTAGCATTAAGTGTAATGAATTACTTATGTAATGCATTTGCTATTAGGATTGGGTTTATATTGCTTTTATCACTTCCTTCTAATTAAATTCAACAATTAAAAAACAAAAGAAAGTTTATTAACTGAAATGTCAGAATTGGCAGGGGGCAGAGATCCTAAGCCTTTACAGAAATCCTGGGGCTCCATCTTTTCTAATGGCATACTGTAGCTTAATTTTTTTTCAAACTTTAGGTTCATATACCACCATTCCTCCACTTCAGCCCCCTCACACCTAAGCTTGTAGAATTCATCTTGAAAATGGCAACTTTTCTTTTACTTATCTCTTTAATAGATATTTTTTCAATAAATATCAGCAATTAGATAGATTGGTTATTATTCTTCTATCTTTACAAGAAATAGTGAGCCTTGGCATTAATGTAAAATCAGAACTTCCGTTGTTGTTCACTGATTTTTTTATTCCTTAAGTTTTCTCTTAGTCTGAATGTGTCTATATTCAGTTCAATCTTTTCCGCTCCTCAACAAGAATAGTCCATGAACCAGCAGCAGCAACATCAGCTTTCTCAGCAGTGTAGAACCTCAGGTCCTATCCCGGACCCACTGAATCAGAATCTGTATTTTAACAAGATCGCCAGGTGATTTATATGCTCATTAAGGACTGAGAAGCACTATTATAAGGGAAATATAATTTTTAAAAAGACTCCTCTTCATTCAAAGAGCCTTCTATTATGTTGGTTAACCGAGCCTTCCTTAGCCAGCAGTATAGAGGCCTGTTTCCCAGGGCAAGGTGGAGAACACAGTTTAAGTGACCACGTATTCTCTCCCCAATTAACTCACAGTCCCTAATCACAAGGGATCTTGCTGCTTAGAATCACTTGAGGGCTCTTTCAGATGTTGGCCTCCCTGGCAGTCTATACCAGACTCGCCCCAGATGATCTCCAGTCACTCATTATTCAGTAACATTTATTTAGAGCATTTGTGTAAAACATTGATGTAAGCATTTTAAGTGTATGTGCATTTCCATGTGTAGGGGAACAGGAGACAGGAGGAAGATTGAAGAACAGAGGGTTTCAAAAAAGAAATGAAGGAAGTGATCCCTGTTTCTACAGAGCTCATTTTAAAGTATTTTAAAAGATTTACAAAACACAATAGTAACCCATACAAGTCAGTTTACAAACTTTCCACCTATTATGGAAATGCCAAATTCATTTCTTTATTCTTTTAACAAGTATTTATTGAGCATCGTGTTGAGGTAGTCATAACCTTGACTGAATAACAACATAACCTAAGTTATATAGAATTAATCAGAGCAGTCTTTCTAAATATCGAAAGATGGTGAATGTTGACACACATTTTAAAGACAGTATGCCTAGCAGAAAATGAAAGACATTCAAAATACAGCATTTTGTGTTGAAAAAATATTATTCATTCATTCACTCATGCATCTTTCTAAAAAGATTATTAATTCTTATTTATTGGACACTGAATACTTCACATATTGAACATTTATAGAATACTTATTATGCAGCAAGTTCTAGGGATTCCCCCTGAGGCAAATAAGCAAATAATTACGAAGCCATATTAGAGTTAGTTCAAGAATACTCTGTAGAAACAAAAGAGAAAGTAGGTGACTCTTGAGGATTCGGAGTCAGATATGACTTCATAAAGAAAATGACATTTAAACTGAGTCTTGAAAGCTAAGAAATCTTTCATCAAAGGCGGGAATAAAGAAAGGACATTCCAAGCAATGGAAGTAGCATATGCTGTGGAGCTGAAATATGAGTCATCCTTAGGAGTGACAGTACCAGAACTTGAGAATGGCTAAAGGGTTAAGATATAAGGAAGACACATACTGCTCTCTAGGTGAGGAACTTTATATGGAGCATTTCCACCTCTCTCTCTCTCTCTCTCTCTCTCTCTCTCTCACCTCCCCCCCCACACACACACACTCCTACCTTTTGCCTACTTAGCTTTATTCATCCTTCATATTCAAATAAAAAATCCTCATATTAGGGTAACTTTCCTTGACCCCCCAGTGTAGTTCCATTACTTTTGTTGTGTACTATCATAAAACCATGTTCCTTTAGAGTGGTTTTCTTAATTTGTGCTTATATGTTCATTAATATGATTGGTTGGTTAATATCTATTACATCAGTAGCTTGAAGAGTTTTATTTTAACCACACTTATAGGAAGACACACATTAATTCTCTATGATAGTGTAATGGTGGATACAAGACACTATGCATTTGTCAAAACTCACAGAACTGTATAACACAGAGTGAAACTTAATGTAAACTTCAGACTTAAATTAGTAATAATGTATTAATATTAATTCATCCATTGTAACAGATATACCTCACTAATACAAGATATTGATGATAGGAGAAACTATGGACAGGAGCAGGGGAGATATGGGAACTTTGAACTCTTCTGTGCAATTTTGCTACAAACCTAAAACTGCTCATAAAAATAAAGTCTGTTTTTAAAAAGTAAAAAAAAAAAAGACACATTAAATACAGTATACATTACAAGCCAATGATATACACACATATATGACATATACAATATCTATAAATATATATATGCACACATATAAAAATAAGTTTCCTGAAATAGTATTTATCCTTACCATGTGTGATGGAATATATTTTCTATTCTTTTTAATTTAAAAAAAAAAACATTGTTTATGGGTTGATTTTAGAGCCCACCTCCATTTGTGATCCAGAGTTTAAAAAACATTACAACAGACTGGCACCACACTAGAATTGAAACAATGTCTGGTTTTACTCTTTACTCTACCTCAGCACTTCGATGACACTTAGAAATTTAGTGAATGAGTGAAAGGAATGAAAAGCTTTAAAAAGAATTAGTATTTTTAAATGATTATCCCCATTTTTATCAACAAGAAAACTATGAAGGCTAGAAAAAAGTTTAGTAATTTGCTGGAAGTCCTGAGGCTAGTAATAGGCAGAAGCAGGATTCAGCTTTGTTTTACTCTAAAGCCTTGCTAATTTTCCCTTGCCCAAAGAAGTAAAAAGAGAAAATGCCTAGGTTGCTACTGGGAGATGGCAGGCTGGTAATATCTTTACTAGAAAAAAATAATTAAAAACAATTTATTCACATTTGAGATGCATTTAGTGCAGAATTCTGAAAGCTAATTGACTTTTTAATTTTCAACAGTAAGAAAATAATGATTTGCTTTAAAATTCTGCCAAAATAAGTGAGGGAATAGATGAAACAAGATTGGTAAAATGTTGATAATTGTTGAAGCAAGGACTTCTATGTTTGTTTAGATTTTTCACTTCAAAAAAAGTTTTTTTAAAAAGAGAAGAGCCCATGAAAATAGCATAGTAAGAATAGCATTACAGGAAAACTGTTCTCTTTTTTACAAGTGAATGCTGAAAATACTATAAGATTAAAAGCAAACAAAAGAAAGTCAAGAGTTTATTAATAAGATAATGTTATGAAGCATGAGATACAATATCTTTTACGTAGAAGATACCCAGTGTTAATTCTTATCTCCCTCCACAATAGGTCAACCAAAGCCTGTGCCAAAAGAGTGACTCATTTAAACATTATTGTTTACAAGCCTTTAGTAAAAAAAACAATGTTGTAGTCACATAGAGAAATAATGAATTTCACATGTCCTTTTTAAAATAAGGAAAATACTTTTATTATTTATCAGCATGATTGCAAATGTAATTAAAATAGTATTATAGAAAGTGTTATCTTTTCTGTGTATGTGTCCTAAGCCCTTGCTGTATACAGATAACAAGAACTAATGGTCCTGATCTTAAAACTTATTAGGTAGATATTGCCTTACCAGTCATATTGGTCTGAAATCCACATCATATGTGAAGAAAACCCTTTTGAATATATTTATTTCTAGGAATATTTTTATCCAGTCATTACTATACTGTATTCAGAAAAAAAATGGGTAAGAAGGTTTTTTCAATCTCAATAGTGAAAGGGTTTCTTCCAATTTAAAAATAATTAATGGAAAAAATGTGATGCAGCACTGCCTATACATTCTGATTCAGAATAATATACATTGACCCATTATAAAATACACACACACACACACACACACACACACACACACACACTGTACTGGAAATTAAGAGACTGGATTTTAGTCCTAGCTCTACCACAAGCCAGAACTTGTTCAATGTACTTAACCTTTTCTACCTGAATTCCTTTATTCTGTAACTCATTTCCTTCAAATGCCAAAAGGAGAAAAGAATGTTATGTTCTTTCTACTTCACTGGGTTATTATAAAGATCAAACTGAGTGATAACTTTTTTTTAAATAGTATGAAATAGTTAAAAATTTTATAGAAAATGGAGAAATGTATAGTAATATCCATGAGTGGCACACACACATCACAAATACATACCCATGAATAAGGTGGTATTCATTAGGAAGATAGGCAAAAAGAACTTCCTATTTTAAAAGTACATGTTTGGAAATTATCAAGCAAGAGGAAGACCATCTCAAGTGACACCAAGAAAGAGCATGAATTAGGACACTTCTATTGGTACTTGTGAGTTTGGGATACCAAACCAGGAGTACTAGTAAAGCCATTGTCTCATCTAGGAGATTCCACTTTCCTGAAGCCTATCTGACCATTTGAGTCAAATTTTAGAACTCCAGCAGTAGGTTGTCATCCTTGCTCTAGGTCCATTCTGATGTTTGTTCTTGGTTCTGTTCATCTCACAGCTGCTGATGGCCCAGGAGATCGTTTCATCATTGGGGAATCCCAAGCCGGTGAACAGGTAGATTCATGGGCCTGACAGGCCCTAAAGAGTTCAGTTTCATGCACTTCCAGGTTCTGAGTTTAAACCATCACTGTAAGGGAAATCTTAGAGAGGGATTAGATACATTAGAGATTAAAGGAGAGTTCCCATGAGAAGAACCAATTCTTTCTTGCTGTAAGAATCTGCATCTATTAATATAGGGCATGGTGTTGTTGGCATATCTCATAGACATGCCCACAAACATTTTCCAGCCCTTGATTGGATGATTCTTTCTTCCTGTATAAATGTCAATGTTCTGAATAGAACTACCATCGGAAGTGTTTTAAAAATTACCTGGAAAAAAAGGAGACATATGTAATACTCTTTGTAATACTTTAAGCAATAAAAAAATAATAATAAAAATAAATTTTAAAAAATTACATGGAATGCTCAGGGAACTGCAAATTGTTTGTAGTAGTCAGAGCCAAGTATTACCTTGGCAGAAGATTACATTAAAATATAACAATTCTGAATGAGCCTGGAATGTATTTTCAAATAGCAGAATAAGGGGATACATAGTACAATCCCAAGAATCACTTTCTCCAATAACTGTGAGAAAAGCAGGGAGAACACTGGAGTTGTAAGTCACAAAGGATTGTATACTTCATGTAGTTGTTGTGATAATGAGATTATTCATGTTCATTTATCCATTCTGGAAATATTTATTGACTACCAACTTTGTGCCAGACACTTTTTAGGCTTTGGAATGGTAGAGCAATAAATATGTCTGGAAAGGGGTGATTAAGAAGAGTAATGTGGGGACTATCCAAGATATAGATGGGTTAAGAGAAACTAACGAAGAAATGTGAAGTACCCAGGGGATAACAGTGAAATTCCATTACGATCTCTATGTCTGAAGGAGTGGACCTGTGGAGATTCATAGCTATGGCTCAGGGTCACCTGTCAGTGATAGTGATGACCTGGCCTTCACCAAAGTGCAGCCCAGCAGGGAAAGAGCAAAGGGAATATAAACCTGCTTTTCTCTTCTGCCCTCTATCTCTTGTTGACCCCTCCCATTGGCTTTACCTAACCAGAATCCAGTGATGGAAACCTGGTTGAAATAGTCCATTAGAGGTCAGCCTTCTGGGCCACAGCACAGGATGGTATGATGATGTGATCTGGAGAGGCAAACAGAAAAATAAAACAAATTCCTATCTTTTTTGAGCTTAGATTATTATATAAATTGAATGTAATAATGCACTTAACACTGTACCAAACATAGATTGAGGGTTCAATAATATTATCTATTAGTGGGATTGTTTGTAGTGATAATATTGAAAGAAGCTTTTTAAAGCTGTTCTAATAAATAAATTTCCAGTTTTACTCCATATGTATATCCAGTGGAGAGGTATATATCCTTAGCTATTCCCTAAAACGTTTTTAATCTGTTAAAAAAATACATAACTTAAAATGTACCATCTTAATCATTTTTAAGTATACAGTATAGTAGTGTTAAATATATTCACGTTGTGACCTAAAATTTTAGTATATGTACTGCCGAAGCAAGCACATAACCTAAGATTTTAAATAAATAATTATGATGCAGATATCTTTGGAAAGATACTTATTTTAAAATGTTTTTATTGATTTCAGAGAGAGGAGGGGAGAGGGAGATCAATGATGAGAGAGAATCATCGATTGGCTGCCTGATGCACGCCCCCACTACTGGGGATTGAGCCCACAACCCAGGCATGTGCCCTGACTGGGAATCAAACCATGACCTCCTGGTTCATAGGTAGACACACAACCACTGAGTGACACTGGCCAGGCTGGAAATATTTTTATTAGGGAATTAATATTATCTCAGAATTTTATCTTCGAGGAAGTTTGAAGCATTTTTCCTCCCAATTTTGACCTAAATCATGGCCAATGACAAGTTATTCATCTGAGGCCAGATCAAACCTATCAGATGGATCTTATAAAAATATGCTTTTTCCTATGCTAGGAGAAGTTTACCAGGCAGGTCCTATAATCAGTCTCCTACCATTCCTATGAGAGTTCAGACAGTGAAAATCTCAGTTATAATGTTTCATCCAAATTATTACAGGCACTACAATCATTTTAAAATTATCTAATTACATTTGGTAGAAAGATTTTCAAGAGCAATAATTTAAATAATTTTTCTGACTTGCCTATATTTAACCAAAAAGTTTAGTTTTAAGTTATGACATTTCTCAAATATCAGAACTTCAGTAAATGTCTAATGTGCTGGTTTTTCATAATTGTCATGCATAAAATCATTTTGCATGGCATTTTTTTCTTAAAGACTCTGAAATCACTTTATATATATTAAGAAAATTCACATTATTTGAGTGAGAGACAATAATGGCACGTGTAAGTGGCAGTTCTTCAAAAGGAAAACAGGGTACCACAAAAGGCATCTAATGGTCATTACCATAAATCAAGTGAAAGCCTCTGAGAGTGTACCTGTACCTGTTTGTGAATAGCTTTCATTACATTGGCCCAAAATGAACAAGACTGTATGATTTTCCTTTTATGGTTTGTTTCTAAAAATGTTACATCTCCTACAGGAAAATGTTAGTTTTACTTAACAGCAGTAAAGTAAATCAGCTCTTTCTTACATGTTTGTGTTTCCAGCCAACTCAGACAGTAATGCCTGGACAAGTCATGCGGGTTACAACAGGTGCTCCAATCCCCTGCGGTGCTGATGCTGTAGTACAAGTAGAAGATACCGAACTTATCAGGGAGTCTGATGATGTACGTTATCACCAGGTCTTATCATTACATTCCTGTGGCAGTATATTAAGTTATATCTATTTTCTGGAATGTTTATGAGAATAACCCACTGTCTTTTGGTTATGTTAGGATCTTACAATGTAGTGTATGAGTCTACACTAAATAATGAATTGCCTTAGGCTTGAAAATCTCTTGTTATAGGAGACATTTTTATGATCACAGACAGTCCTCGGGTTACGTCGGACTCAACGTACGTAGTTTCGTGGTTACGTCACCATCTCCCATTTATTTTATTTTTTTAAGTTGTGTCATTCGACGTATGTACATATGTGCTTTATGTTTTTTATTATTTATTTACCACAAGAAAAGGTCAGATTTTTTTTACTGTTTCACTTCATTACTGCTGTGTATGTGCTCCATGTGAGTGATGTAGGTGCTTATGTAGGTGGGTTCCGACTTACGGTGAAAATCGCGTTACGTCACGCCGTAGGAATGGATCTCCGACATAATCCAAGGACTCACTGTATTACTGTGATTATAGCAGAATTTGAACCACACTGATTCAAGAAATATCACATGAAAACAAGGAAAGAAACTACCTCAAGATAAAAGAGCAGAGGTATTAATTGTTAACATATCTTCTAGCTAAGGAGTTTAACAGACACTAGCTTCTGATAAAATTTAAAGGGAGACTTAATAGAGAAAAATTTAACAAAGAACACTTGGGCAGGTTCTTAAGTATTACACTAAGCCAAACAATTGAACAAAATAACATTCAGCTCTAGTATCTATATTTCAGAAAAATCTGTGCCACCTATTGACAGCCTGGAAATATTAAATTGATACCAGTTTCCCCCTCTATTGCCTGAAATAAAGGACCATGGGATCTTTTTGGTCTAAACAGGCCTTCATGTCACTGAAACTAGTGGCAATTATTACAGCCAGAGGATCAGCCACCAATAAAAGAATGGTTTCAACTGAAGTCTTAATGACTGGCTATCTTACTTGTTTTGTGAAGAAGTTTAAGGTAGCATATATTTTAAAAGCTGAAGTTAAAAATAACAATATTCTCCTGGTCTGGCATATAGTAAAATTTGGCTATGCTGAGAGACCGCCACTTTTCTTGATCTGGGAATTTTTTAAATCATCTTATCACATGTAATGCTTATAAAGTTCAACTCTTGGCATACAGATCACATTGCTTGCTGTTAAAACTGTCCAGCAGATTTATTGGCATCAGGGAAGCCAACAGAACATTGAAATGCAGAACACATGCCTCCACAGACTCTGCCAGATGACAAAACACAGTTCCAGTCTCACAATATTATTCACAGCCCATAAATGTAAAATTGATGATCACTATTCATTTATAGAAATTTACTACCAGGCAAACTGTAAGTCCTTCACTGAAATTTCTGCAGATATTTGGGAACCTTGGTATAGTATTAAACCCATGATTCATGGGAACAGAAGAGATAGGTTATCTCCTTACACATTCATTGGGTCTACTAGGGTAGCCAAATACATATACAAGGTGGGGCAAAGGTAGGTTTAGAGTTATGAGTATGCAAAACAGTTTATTCTTATATTATTATTTATTAATTCTATTATTTTTCCATACAAACATTACATATAAATAATATATATAAAATTATTTTTCCTTGAGAATGCTACTTACGAAGTAAGATTCAGTATTTTAATTGGTATATTTTTTTAAAGTGTAAAAATATTTTATTTAGTCCTTGGCATCAAACCTAATTTTGCAGGAACCCTATGGTAGAAATTTATCATGTCAAAGTGTTTAGCAAATGTTTTTTTGTTTCTCTTTATTTGTATATATTCTGGGCCTATCTGATGTAGCTAAATTCCATTGATCAGAAATTCTGTTAGATTGTTCTGTTTGAAATTGCACGACTTCCTCTTATTATAGGGCACCGAAGAACTTGAAGTACGAATTCTGGTGCAAGCTCGGCCAGGCCAAGATATCAGGTAAGTTCATAACATATAAAATGTATAGCCAACTTTTGTTTCTGCATGTTCATGAACTCAGGAAAGAATGGCTATCATAAATCCACAGTTCAGTCAACCATTATCTTTCAGGTTTTTTAACAAGTAGGAAATGAATTTTCTGAACTCTACAGTCCATGTCTCCTCTGCCTACATTTTCATGACGATGGTAGAGGCAAATGAAATAATCAAAAGCAAAGATGAGACCACTGTCCTACCATAAGAAGGGCACATATTTTAAATGATCTTTGTTACAATGGACTATATTTACCCTGATTTCATTAATACTAATTTGTCAAATCTCCTTGTGGCAAAGCTGTGCTTCTCCCATCCTTATGTCAGGAGGCCAAGGTGAATGGACTTATGCAGACACATAACTGGACCAACCTAAGTGACCCAAATAGAAATTATCTCTTTGACTCTAATCTTATTAGCATTTTTCTCCTTACCATAAAACTAACAAGCTGTAGACTTTTTACCATTAACTCCATATAATTTCTTGCCTTATATCAAAGAAAGTTTGCAATTGGCGTTTTTGACAGAAATGTGGTACAAAGCAATTTATAAAGTAATTTTCAAATGTGAAATAACATATTCCTGTTTAGCAGTAATAGATATAAATTCTATTTCTGTCTTCTGTTGTATGATTTAATATTTTTAATTTAAGAAGCATGCAGGTTTTAGAATCTCTTCATTTCATTACTCTGCTCCTGCCCCATCTGTTAATATTTTTCTCCCTAGAGTGTCCTCCTTCTCTGACACTAAAGTTTCCCTCTGAGTGAAAATATTATTCTTACTCATCGTGCTTATGGTTCTGCTTTGACTTTCAGACCCATCGGCCATGACATTAAAAGAGGGGAATGCGTGTTGGCCAAAGGAACGCACATGGGCCCCTCAGAGATTGGTCTTCTGGCAACTGTAGGTGTCACGGAGGTTGAAGTTAATAAGTTTCCAGTGGTTGCAGTCATGTCAACAGGGAATGAGGTAAAAAAGGAGGTCAGGTGAAGGGGACTTTCAGATAAAACTGTTTCTGACATCTATGTTACAAATAGAAGATTGTGGATTATAACTATTACCACATTCCTATAACTAAGAAATAAAAATTGGCCTTAGGATAGTTCAAGAACAGAAGATGAGAAGGAAGAAGTAGAAATTACATATAAATAATCCCTTCCATTTATTAGACTGAAACAATGGCCTTTCCACACATGCAAAGAATGTTGACTGATAGCTATAGATATTCAGCTGTACAAATTCAGTACTTAGTCTATTACAGTGGTTCTTAACCTTCCTAATGCCGCGACCCTTTAATACAGTTCCTCATGTTGTGGTGACCCCCAACCATAAAATTATTTTCATTGCTATTTCATAACTGTAATTTTGCTACTGTTATGAATCGTAATGTAAATATTTGATAAGCAGGATGTATTTTTATTGTTACAAATTGAACATAATTAAAGCATAGTGATTAATCACAAAAACAATATGTAATTATATGTGTTTTCCAATGGTCTTAGGCGACCCCTGTGAAAGGGTCGTTCGACCCCCCAAAGAGGTCGTGACCCAAATGTTGGCGACCCACAGGTTGAGAACCGCTGGTCTATTAGGACAATGAATTGTGCCCTCTCTGCTGCTGTGATGTAAGCCACCTCTGTATGAGAAAGAATTCAATGAATTGGGATACCATGGCTAGCCTGTTCCTGCTAAAATTCCATGTGATCTTTATGGTAGGGTTTGCTAATCGGGTTTTTGTTTTTTTCTCTACACAATACCAGTGATAAAATGCTCCTCTCCACTGGGGCAGACCACTCCCACCACCCTTTACCCCTTAGTATGGTCCATACTGATGCCAGGCATGGTTCTGACCACTGGGAATATAGCAGAAAGCAAGTCGGTTAGGAGAGGGGTATTCAATAAACAAACAGTGATAAATTATATGAAGAAAAAGAAAGGGTCAGATGATAAAGAGTGGTGGTAGAAGAGGTAATGCCAGATACTATATGTTGAAACTTCCCTCAAATTAGCCCTTTTATACTCTCCCCTAAACAATAAGGCAAGAAGTGTGAAAACTCTATTTCCCAGGCTGTCTTTCCAGCTGTGGTCCAGTTAGGTTTTGCCATTGGGATGCATTAACATGATATTAGAAGGTGGAAAGAAATTACCAGAGGTATAAGCTCCTTGACTCTAAGTAATACTTTCCCCCAACATCCCTAGGGATGATGGTGACTTCCCACAGTTGCTGATCTTTGGTAAACCAATACATCTGTAACCAATTCCCTGTATTAAATTCTCCTTTCTCCAACCTCCCCTCCATACCTAGAGGACTTTTGGTTTTCTTGTACGGACCTGATTGATAGAGTCTTCTATTTTATATAGGGTAATTAGGCCTCACTGATAAAGTGGAAATCAGAAAGCATTGAGGGCATATGTCATATGAAGGGAATTGTGTTCCAAACAGCAGGAACAAACAGAAAAGCCCTGAAGTAAGGTCATGTTTGAGGAACAGCAAATATGTCACTGTGGCTGAAGTATAGTAAAGTAAAAGGAGATGAGGGTGGAGAGGTAATAGAAACAATCATCTATACTAATAAAAGGGTAATATGCTAATTAGACCAGATAGACTGGACGTCCTTCCAGACGTCCTTCCGAACAAAGCCACAATGGCGGGGGCCAAGGCAGAGGCGGTTAGGGCAATCAGGCCGGCAGGCAGAGAGGTTAGGGGTGATCATGCCGGCACGGGAGAGTGGTTAGGGGTGATCAGACCTGTGGGGGAGAGCAGTTAAGGGGGATCAGGCAGGCAGAGGGGCAGGCAGAGGCAGTTAGGGGCGATCAGGCAGGCAGGTTGGTTAGGGGAGATCAGGCAGGCAGGCAGGTGAGCGGTTAGGAGCCAGCGGTCCCGGATTGCAAGAGGGATGTCCGACTGCCAGTTTAGGCCTGATCCCACAGGAGTCCCAGATTAGAAAGGGTGCAGGCCGGGCTGAGGGAACCCCCCTCCAATGCACGAATTTTGTGCACCAGGCCTCTAGTTTATTATAATAGCTCATTTTGAGGAAGGAAAACATAATGTGGAATATAACATGTCTTTTTTTAAAATATAACATGTCTTAAAATTTTAAATGTTTACTCTGGCTTCTATATGGTATGTCATATAGGAAGGAAAGGGAAAAAAGCAGGGAGACTAGTTAGCAGTATCTGCAATATTCCAGCAAGAGATTTGGACCAGAGTGGTAGCAATGGAGATGGTAAGAAGTAATCAGATCCAGGATATATTTTGAAGATAAAGCCAATAGAATTTGTTAGTAAATTCAAAACAGAATGTAAGAAAAAGTGAGAAGTCAAGATGAACTCCAAACTTTTTTACCTGAGCAGTTCTAAGGATAGTTATCATTTATTTATCCACTTGAGAAAGATTTAGGCAGTAGAAATCAGGGATTCTATTTTGGACATGTTAAATTTGAGATACTTATTAGAGATTCTAGTAGAAATATCCAGGAGGCAATAAGATATTTAGCCTAGGGCTTAGAAAAAGACAGAGCTAAAGATATACATTTGGAAGTTATCAGCATATAAACAGAAGGGGTTTTATTCCCTTTTTTTTAGATATATACTGGTACATAGTGTTTAAAATCATGAGACTAAATAAAGTCACCTAGGAAGTGAGTATAAATGGAAGGCAGGGTATGTAAGTTTTACACTTAGGAGGCAATTGTATCTTCCACCTTTTTATCAACCTTTATATTTCCCAGTTGTATTTTCTAATTTTGACTCATTTTCTAAACTTCTTTTATTTATTGATTGATTTGAGAGAGAAAAAAGGAGAAAGAGAGAAACATCGATTTGTTGTCCCACTTATTTATACATTCATTGGTTGATTCTTGTATGTGCCCTGACAAGGGATCGAACCTGCAACCTTGGTGTATGACACTCTAACCAACTGAGCTATCAAGCCAAAGCCTAATTTTGCCTCTTGATGATGTCATCTCTTTATTGATAAATACATTCTTATTCTCTTGAAACTTTAGATTGTGACCTATAGGTCTTTATTCTGGACATCAGTCAATCAGCTACCATTATCTTCAGGAAGTCAAGACTGTATGCTTGTTACCTACTTACACAAAGTAGTTAATTATTCCTTCAGTAAATGCTAGTTTTGAAGATACTGTTTCAGTTACCTTTTGCCATATTTCATAACCCATTCATTCATTCATTCATGTTCTCTCTCTCTCTCTCTCTCTCTCTCTCTCTCTCACACACACACACACACACACACACACAGAGAGAGAGAGAGAGAGAGACAGAGAGAAACAGAGAGAGAGAGAATTAAGTATATTTATCTCTACTATACCTTTGCTTTTTCTGTTCCATTTTTTTATAATTTACCTGGCCACTGCCAATAGCAGAGGCCTGTACAAACAAGTATGAACTTTAGATATATATAGTCTGTCTAAACTCTTTATGTAATACTAGAAGCCCAGTGCACAAATTCGTTCATGGGTGGGGTCCCTAGGCCTGGCCAGTGATCAGGGCCCATCAGGCCGTCTCGCCCAGTTCCAATCAGGCCGTCTCGCCCAGTTACGATCGGGTCCAGGCCGATCAGTGCCCGGCCGATCAGGGCCTGCCGACTGGGGAGAGGGATGGGAGGGAGGGATCGTGGGAGGTTTGCTGGCCGGCCAAGGGGAGGCACCAGCCAGGGGGAGGGATAGCGGGAGGTTGGCCGGCCATGGGAGGTTGGCTGTGGGAGCGCACTGACCACCAGGGGGCAGCTCCTGCATTGAGCATCTGCCCCCTGGTGGTCAGTGTGCATCATAGTGACTGGTCAACCAGTCATTCCAGTCTTTCGGTCATAACGGTCACTTAGGCTTTTATATATAGAGATAGATAGATTCTTTGGGGACTTCCACAAGCGGCTGCTGTAAAGTTAGAATCTTTAAATCTTTTTCCCCACTAATAAGAGAAGGAATATGAAGTTGAATGCCTACTATGCCCAGAACTGCTATGTGCTTTATATATAACTAAAGCAACACTATGAGATTAGTATAATTATCCAGGAAATTGACACTCAAAAACAAAGCGACTAGCCTAACATATTTTGTGTAAGTGATGTAGCTATGTTTTATATCTAAGTCTTTTGGCTATAATGACTTTTTCCCACTATGTCACAATGCTTCCCACTAAAGGTTTCTTAAATTTCATTTGTCCAACTTTTCAATGGCAATCTGAAATCTATCAGATTAGATAGTGCATTACTTTCTTCTAACTATATTATACTTCTTGTCCAGATTAAAGACCATGGCTCACTACTAACACTTC
Organism: Myotis lucifugus; assembly: GCF_000147115.1. Taxonomy (NCBI): domain Eukaryota; kingdom Metazoa; phylum Chordata; class Mammalia; order Chiroptera; family Vespertilionidae; genus Myotis; species Myotis lucifugus. The sequence goes on from NW_005871133.1 coordinate 1,712,698, forward strand.
AGGCAGCTTCACTCCTTATAATCTATTCCTTTGCTTATTAAATTAATATCAAAACTGCATGGCTTCATCCTCCAACTACAGTTTTGCTCCCAAGCATAAAAACATTACTGAAAAAATTCATAAAACTTGGATTACCTGACCCACTATAAATTTTTGCCATTTAATGTCAACCTGGCACTTAAAGTTGCTCAGTAATTCTGATGTCACTGTTTGCTTATTTCCTAGCACATTCCTGCAGTGGATAGTTCATTCATACATTCTATACCCCCTTTAAACCTTACTAGCAGCCCTACTTTCTCACTCGTGGCAGATAACCTCACGGGTGACCTTTATGGAAAAAAAATGAAACTAAAAAATACTTGTCAAACTGAACTAGGTAAGGGTTCCCTCATTTTCCCTTCTCTTTACCTCATAATTTTACCAATTCCTTTAGCTATCTTTCTTTCCAACAATCTAAACACAAAAATTAGGACAAATTTAATCAGATAACCAAAAATTCCTGGGAACCTTATTTTTACAACAAACAAAATAAATATCAGCTAGCTTTGGGAGCTAAACAGAAAAGGATCAGGAAAACAAAAAACAAAACAACAGAAAAGTATTGGAGCTTAACGTAGTGCTGGACTTATTACCATAGAAAAAAAATCCCCCAACCAAAGAGGCTCAAGAGATCTCAGTGAAGTACAGTGTAACCACTATGAGACTACTGGTGGCAAGGGGTCCTCCCTAAATCTTGGTAGAACCTCAATGACTCTCAAAGTCTTAATACAAGGACAACCAAGGAAACTTGTTGATTGTACAAAACTGAATATATGAAAGTTTTTGAGCAAGGATGAGCATCACCTTGCCAGAGTCTCAGTAATGTCCCAAAAGGGGGAAGTTACAAAAGGAAACAGAATTTTCAGGACTGGAGTTGATCGTGGGTGGTTTTAAGGTAAAAGTTTATAAGTAAGGTCTAGGCAATAACTGGTCATATTTTGTAAAGTAAATGAGTTGCTAAAACAGTCTTTTCTTTGGCGCACATGAGTCCATGTGAATTACAATAGTCTCAAATTGTCCATGGTCTTATCTTGGAGAATATAGGTCCTAACACACTTGTGTTAAAACAGTTTGACTTAAGATAGTTTGAGTTATATGTCATGGTTTGGTACAGTTTTATCTGTTATACAAGTAATAGTACAGTTTTGCAAGTTGATGTTTCTGTTTTGTTTTTTTGTTCTCCGAAAGAAAGAGTTTATAGGCAAGATAACCAATTATAATGCTTTTATAGAAATTCAGGCATATTGAATGCCTGAAATTGGGGTTGGGGGTGGGCAGTATTGCCAAGAGAGTGAATAAAAACATTGAGTCAAAGAAGAGATAGATTACAATGTTCTTAATAATTCAGACCGCAAAGGGGAAAAAATGAATCAAAGGTTAAATGTTTGAAAACTGGGAAGACAGTTGGTACCATTGACAATAACAAACAGGAAATTGAAATTTAATATATAGTAGATAGGAAAGTAATAAGATATGGAGATAATGGGTTATGTATTGTTTTCCTTTTTTCATTCTAGAATGTAAAGCTCTTTTTAATTAAAGTATAGTTAACATGCAATATTGTTTCAGGTGTACAACAGTAATGTGACATTTATATACCTTATGAAGTAATCACCACAAGAAGTAACCATCTGTCACCATACAAAGTTATTGCGATATTATTGACTGTATTCCCTATGCTGCACTTATCCCATGACTTATTTGTGTTATAAGTTTGTACCTCTTAATCCCCTTCACCTTTTTGCCCATACCCCCACCTCCCAACCCTCTGGCAACTATTAGTTTGTTCTTTGTATCTATAAGTCTATTGGTTTGGTTTTGTTTGCTCATTGGTTTAGTTTTTTAAATTTCACAAATAGTGAAATGATAAATCATTTGTCTTTCCCTGATTTATTTCTCTTAGTCAATACCCTCTACGTCCATCCATGTTGTCACAAATGGCAAGATTGCATTATTTTTTATGGATGAGTAATATTCCATTGTGTGTCTGTGTGTGTATCACTTTTCCTTTATCCATTTATTTATTGATGGACACCTAGGTTGCCTCCATATCATGGCTACCTATAATAATAAAAGCGTAATATGCTAATTAGACCTGACATCCTTCTGGACATCCTTCCTTCCACACAAAGCCGCAGCGGGTGGGGGCCATGGCAGAGGGGGCGGCAGAGGCGGCGGCAGAGGCCCCTGGACGCAGCCTCAGTGGCAGGCAGGGGCCAAGGCCAAGGCCCTTACATGAATTTTGTGCATTGGGCCTCTAGTTATAAAAAATGCTGCAGTAAACATAGGGGTGCATATATCTTTCCCAATTAGTGTTTCATTTTTTGGGAGTAAGCACCCAGAAGTAGAATTGCTGGGTCCTGCTTTGTCTCATTATAGCCTTTGCTTTAAAGTCTATTTTGTCTGGTAAAGTATTGCTGCCTCAGCTTTCATTTCCATTTTCATGTAATATATTTTTCCATCCCTTTATTTTCATTCTGTATGAGTCTTTTGAACCGAAGTGAGTCTCATGTAGGCAGCATATGAAAGGGTCTTGTTTGTTTACCCATCCAGCCATCCTGTGTCTTTTGAATGGAGCACTTAGTCCATTTACATTTAAAGTAACTTTTTTTAGAAGTATAAAATGTATTTAAAATCACCCACAAAGTTCTGTATAATCAGGAATGATACAATTTGCAATAGCTTTTTTATAAAAAAAAAACTCAAGACAAAGATTTAAAATATAATTTCAATTACAGTATTCATTTAGTCTATCCTTTAGAACAATTATAAAAATGAAACTATGCTCTAAATAAATGAGACACAAGGAAAATATAATAGACAATTTCCACAACTATATTTACATGTATGTTTCAATACTAGTACATTTCAATGCCTTTTGCTACATTAACAAGAAATCATGTACAATTGCTGTGCACCAAAACTTAGCTTAATTCAATCTTTCAAGTAACATGCAATTTCAACTCACAAGTCTTCAAGTACTGCTAGTAAGTGTTCCCTTGTATGCAGAGCACTATATCTTGATCATGAATTGAAATCATCATTAAGATTATATTTTTCCCTTCTACATGAAGTGCTTTTTCTTTAAACTGCTTTCCCCATATGTTGAGATCAACAATAACAAAAAGGATATTTTAGAGTTTTAAAATCTTTTTCTTACTATTTAATTGTATAGGATATGTAAAGTAACTATTGATAGTTATGTACTTAGTGTCATTTAAATTGTTTTCACTCTAACTTTATAAGTGGTCTACTAACTTTACTATATGTTTGCCTTTACTAATGAGATTTTATTTCATATATTTTCTTTTTTTAGTTTTGGCATTTTCTTTTCCACTTAAAGAATACCCTTTAACATTTCTTGTAATGCCAGTTTAATATTAATGAACTCCTTTAGCCTTTGCTTATCTGGAAAGCCCTTGATCTCTCCTTCAACCTTGCTGGGTAGAGTATTCTTAGTTGGAGAGTTTTCCCTTTCATCATGCCACTCCCTTATGGCTTACAAAGTTTCTGTTGAAAATCAACTGATAGTCTTATGGTCATTACCTTATATGTAACTAGTTGTTTTTCTCTTGCTACTTTTAAGATTCTCTCTTTATCTTTAACTTTTAACATTTTAATTATGATGTGTCCTGGTGTGGGTATCTTTGGATTGATCTTATTTGGGACTCTCTCTGCTTCCTGGATATGGATATCTGTTTCCTTCACGAGATTAAGAAAGTTTTCAGCCATTATTTTTTCAAAAAGGGTTCCATCCCTTTCTCTATCTCTTCTCCTTCTGGGACCCCTATGATGCAAATGTGAATATACTTGATGTTGTACCAGAGGTCCCTTATGCTCTCCTTATTCTTTTAAATTATTTTTTCTTGATCTTCCAATTGGGTGATTTCCACTATCCTGTCTCCCTCATTGCTAATCCATTCTTCTGCATCTTCTGATCTGTTGATTCCCTCTAGTGTATTTTTCATTTCAATTATTATATTCTTCAGTTATGATAGGTTCTTTTTGTAATTTATGTCTTTGTTGAAGTTCTCACTTGAGTTTATTCACTTGTCTGCAGAATTTGATGAGCATCTTTATGACTATTATTTGATCTCTTTACCTAGTAGACAGCTTAGCTCTGTTTTGTTTAGGGTTTTTTTCTGGGAATTTGTCTTGTGTTGTTTTTGTTTGGAACATATCATTTTGTCTCCTCATTTTGCCTTTTTGTTTCTATGTATTAGGTAGATCAGCTATGTGTGCTGGTCTTGAAAAAGTACCCTTATTTAGAAGGTGTTCTGTGGGTTTCAGTGGTGGAATCCCCCCTTGCCAGGTGCTCAAGAAGTGTTTCCTGTATGGACTAGTGTGGTCTTCTGTTGTGGTTGGGCCACAACTGCTATGAACACACTGGCAGGCAAGGCTGGTCTCTGGCCTGGCTGGCTGTGAGGCACTGGCTGCAAGGTCCAGCCTCAGCTTATTACAGACACACTGCTGTGTGCTGGTGCTCCTGAGGCTGCCCACCAGGTGTGGCAGGTTAGAAACCACCTGGAGGGGTGCCGGCCTGGGTGGGTCCTCAGGGAAACACCAAGGTAGGGTGAACAGTGTTAGCAAGGTTAATGGAGAGTGACAGAAATGGCACCTTCCAGCATCCGACCAGGCAGAAGGAAGGAGAGTAATAAAGGGGAAAGACATGGTGCCCACCAGCACTTCGGACTCTGGAAAAAGTTCTGACAGATCCCTCTCCCTCCAGCAGATGCCCTAAAATTAGTCAATGTATTACCTTCATGTATGACCCAGGTGCTTTTCAAACTGCTGCCTCTGTGCTGGGACTTGGAAAGAGTGCAGCCTTGTTTCCCTACAACCCTTTGTCTCCCAGACCTAAGCCCTGCTGGTTTTCAAAGTCAGATGTTATACGGGCTCCTCTGCCTGATACAGGAACCCTAGGCTGGAGTTCGGACCCCTCCCTCTTCAGGGGAGACCTCTGCAGTTGTGATCTCTCTCCCACTTGTGAGTCACTGCATAGGGAGTAGGGGGTAAGGTGAGTCTCTGCCCCTTCTATCCCACTCAGTATGGCTTTTTTTTTTTTAATTCATAGTTGTAGAAAATCTATTCTACTAGTATTTAGGTCATTCTCAGAGATAACTGTTCTATATGTAGTTGTAGTTGTGGAGTCTATGAGAGAAAGTGAGCTCAGGATTTCCCTAATTCACCATCTTTAACCAAAGCCAGGAGCCTTGCTCTTAAATGCCAATTTAACTTGTCTGTGAAATGTCGTTCCTTCTGGTTGGTCCACAGTCCCTGCACCTACTTTGTATTTTTTTCTTTTGTATTAAAACTGTAATAAGTTTCAGACATCATCCAGAGATGACCAGAAGTATAAGATACCAGAAAATAATACTCAGTTTTAAAAAGGGAATATTGTGCCGAAACCGGTTTGGCTCAGTGGATAGAGCGTCGGCCTGCGGACTGAAAGGTCCCAGGTTTGATTCCGGTCAAGGGCATGTACCTGGGTTGCGGGCACATCCCCAGTAGGAGATGTGCAGGAGGCAGCTGATCGATGTTTCTCTCCCATCGATGTTTCTAACTATCTATCTCTCTCCCTTCCTCTCTGTAAAAAATCAATAAAATATATTAAAAAAATTAAAAAAAAATAAATAAGTAAAAAGGGAATATTGTGAATTTATTCTAGTATCTCAGTTTTATCATCTTCCATCCAATTCTGTATGCTTTCTTTGAAAACACTTAAAATGCACTGTAAATCCTATCCCCTCACTTAACTAGCTATTATTTCATTATGTCAATTTTAGAGACAAATAACTGATTCTCCAATAATCTCTAATTGTTCTGTTATTTCTGGAACTGTTTACAGCAAAGTAGCAGAGAGGAGTATGAATGGCAAAGAAAATACCTTAATAACAGAGGAATCTTACTTAGTTGGTAGCCAGTACCCTTTTCTGAAAAAAATTACATAGCCATAGTTTTCTTTCTGAAACAAGTTATCTGATTAATGGAGTTAAAGAGCTGCAAGCCATGACCTTTATAAAATTACTAGAGGCCCGGTGCACGAATTTGTGCACCAGTGGGGTCCCTTGGCCTGGCCTGTGGGATCAGGCCGAAACCGACTCTCCAACATTCCCCCGAGGGGTCCCAGATTGCGAGAGGGTGCAGGACGGGACGAGGGACCCCACCGGTGCACGATCAGGGCCGGGAAGGGACGCAGGAGGTTGGCCAACTGGGGAGGGACTGCAGGAGGGCTCCAGGGCTTGTCCGGCCCATCTCACTCATCCTGATTGGCCAGACCCCAGCAGCAAACTAACCTACTGGTCAGAGTATCTGCCCCCTGGTGGTCAGTACACGTCATAGTGAGCGGTTGAGTGGCCTTAGCATATCATTAGCATATTATGCTTTGATTGGTTGAACAGATGACCAGTCAACTGGACACTTAGCATATTAGGCTTTTATTATATAGGATAATAGCTTCAATAACCATGTGTTAATTAGATCAGAAAATTAATCTATATTAGCACTCAATAGCAATTTTCTTCTTTGTTTTCTTTTTCAATAGCAATTTTCCAAGCTCTATTGGTGACTTAGGATGAAAGTGGGTTGCAATGTAACCTGGCATCTGATTAAGTTAAATTAGCGCCATATCTGAATGGAAGGCTCCCAGTGACACTAAATAAGACAGAGTTTTCCTCCAGCTATTGTAAGGGCCAGTCAGTTGCAAAGCTACTACTTTTTCAACACAAAGCAAAAGGTCCAGCCACATAGTATCACTAATGAGACTGAAGAAACTAGAGGTTATTGTTTGGGAGAACTGAGATATGAAGCCCTGGGTATTGGCCATATTAACAACCTGAGCATCTAAATGTGCAGGCTTGCCGTCCGCCTCCTAAGATAATATTCCAGATTTTCTCACTTCAAATATATACTTTGTTCATTTTGTAACATTTCTAAAATCAGAGTGCATCTTAAAATTATCCATAAATTAAAGTTGTCTGTTGTGTGTGTGTATGTGAGGACCCCCTACTTTTAAGTATTTTATACTCTTAAGAAATCCAAATCCATGTTCACATTATAAACTAATTTCATCTATACAAGCATCTAGGAGTAATAATATGAGACCAATTAGGGGGGAAAGTAAGTGCTCTCTAATATATGTAATAAAGAAAATCTTGTTTATTGTATATTTATCTATATCAACTGAGTATTCATTATCTCAATTAATCCTAACAACTACTATAAATAGGTAGTTATTACTATTCAGGGTGGGCAAAAGTAGGTTTACAGTTGTGAGTACATAAGAAAGTTTATTCTTGTATTATTATTTATTAATTACTGTATTATTTATTTATATTATAACTGTAAACCTACTTTCACCTGCCCCAAAATATTATAAGTGAGAAAATTAAGGCATAATATGTTTGGGCAACTTGAATTTGAACCTTATCTGAATACCAACCTCTTTCTGCTATTCCAATACTGCCTCATTGGAAAATAGACTAAGCGTCTTATAATTTTCTTATAGGCATATAATAGCAGATATTAAATTTCTAAAGGTGATTCAAAGTCATGGAATTGTGAGTATGTGTTGTTAAGTATTACTTATTTAAGTTTGCTAATAAAGAGACAAGGCATCTGTCTCCTCCTTCAAATAAGTTTAACTTCTCAGGTATTGATTCCACTTCAGAAAAGAGATTTAAAAAAAACTTGAAAGAAAAGATAAATGATCATTCTCTTCAGACTTGAGAATATCATGTCACAGAGTCTCTACCTCAAACAAATTGGAAAATAATATTGGGAGTTAAAATCAAAGTTGTTTTATTTAGTTTGCCTCAGTAAGCAACCACTGGGAAGGCCAGCATCTCCAGAGCACTATTGTCAAATTGTAGCCAAAGCTGGTGCAATATTGTTTAGTCACCATTTAAATTTCTGCAGGACCATTTTTTTATCCTCCTATACTTTCAATATTTATTCAAAGATCCTTTGAGCATATATTTTCTATATGCCAAATACTGTTGTAGGTGCTAGATATACTAAACTCTGTTTACTAGATCTATTTTTCCATTAACAATAGGCAACATTATCCTAAGAGAATAATTTGTGGTGGTTTTTTTGGCCTTGTAGCTGCTAAATCCTGAAGATGACCTCTTACCAGGAAAGATTCGAGACAGCAATCGTTCAACCCTCTTAGCCACGATTCAGGAACATGGTTACCCCACAATCAACTTGGGAATTGTGGGAGACAAGTAAGTATTGGATTTTATTTCTAAGTTGTTATACAAATATAAATTTTAGGAGTATAACTATGTGGGGTTGTTGCGAAAACAACAGAAATTAAATACCATAATTTTCACGTATTTCATTCTTCAGAAGCCCAAGAATTATGGAAGTATCTATGTCCATTGGGGACAGACATTTTCCTGAAATGCCTATTACAACAGGAGAAATATTTTGCTGTCCTATGGGTTTATTAAATTTACAGGGATCTTTTTTGATAGTGTTGTCTTTATCCTAGTGGAAGTAATGGTGATAGTGTTTTATTCCTATTCATACTTTTACTTGTTTCAAGAAAGACAGGGAAGACATAGCATAAGTGAGAAGAGTAAGAGAGAATGTCAAAATTAGCACTAACTGATTTTTTGAAGTTTAAGTACAGTTGTTTTCTAGGGCCTCTGTATTTATTTTGGCATCCTTATGTAACCTGAGTTTCTCCAGATTTCACCAACTTGAAAATTCAGAGGGAGGCATGCTGACTATAATTGTCCATCTCTAACAGCATATTTACTAAATTAATGCAGCCCTCTACTAAATTCCCCAAGTAATCCAGTGACTCTCCAGCTGTATCTTACACATGACCTAAAGCAAGCCTGCTTTCTGAGCATCCCACTACCATGCAACACTGCTACTCAGCCATCTTTCACCAGGCACTATTTCCCGTTCACCAAAGGTGTGCCTGCTTTTAGTAATTCTGAAATATCAGCCTTGTGGAGACAAGCTAGGAGCTGAACCTGAGTGGTGGATACCAGTATGTTTCTGTCACCCATAATCATCCTTCTCTCTCATTACCACCTGGTCACTGAGTAAAGCTCATTATACCGTGATCCTTCATCCCTTAAGATGAGTGCTTTCTCAGAAATCAAATGTGCTTTTAGAAAGGCTCTACCCTACCATTTCATAAGTTAATGCTCTCACACCTGTAAACCCCACCTTAGGCTTAAACTGGACACAACACATCAAAACTTAGACACAGGATCTTGCCAGTAACCTGAGAAGTAGTAGCTTTTATGTCATCTGACCTTTTAAAGTTCTCTTCTTTCTTCCTGATTTTATTTCTTTTTCTGAGAACATTTTTTGTAGAGGCTGTTAGACATATTTCAAACATCATTCTTTTTAGATTCTTTACCACTTGTGTTTGCCTGGATGTTTAGTTCTAGAGAAGCCTATAGCTAAGTGGCCAGCCCCCATGGAACCCCTGGTGAAGCCAGTGTCACAGGTTACCTAATATCACCCTGATCCAGGCTCCCTAGCCCTGGGGAAGTAGGAAGAAAGGGGGATGAAAGGCGGGTAGTTGTTTGCATTTGAACCTGACCAGTAACCTGTCCTTCCATGAAAACTTCAAGCACCTGAAAATCCTGATACAGATACAGCTTTTAAAAAGACAAAAATTCACTTCTGAGAAAAGATAGTACAACTCCAAGAGTTGCAAAAACACAGAGCAGACCTGAAACTGTATAGAACAAACCTACCAGGTTGTTTAGGTTTTGTTTCCTACCTATCACTGGCTCTGGCCCTGCCTCCAAGTGCTTTAATGAGCTCTAAGAAATAAGGTAAAAGGAGCTTTTTTTTTTGTCATTTTAACCTTAATCTGTTCTGAACTATAATTTTGTCCATTTTATTTTCTTATGTTGGTACTTTTGTATACAAATAAATGTTACTTGCCTGGCCGGAGTGCTCAGTGATTGGGTGCCGATCCAGGCACCAGGAGGTCGTCAGTTTGATTCCGGTCAGGGCACATGCCAGGGTTGTGGGCTCAGTCCCTGGTAGTGGGTATGCAGAAGGCAGCCAATGGATGTTTTGCTCTCACATTGATGTTTCTCTCTCTAAAAATCAATTTTTTAAAAAATCTTTTTAAAAAAGAAAGGAAATTAACACCTAATTCCATTACACAGTATTACCCTTCTTTCATTCTTTAATTCTATGCATGTATACTATTTATGTGTGTATGCATGTGCAAGAAATCAAAGAAATCATATTCTTATTTTAACCTTCCTTTTCTTACTCAATATATTATAAACATCTGTTCATATCATTACATAGTTCTCTGCTATATCATTTTTTATTTATTTTTGCTATATCATTTTAATGCCTACATGTTATTCTCTAGTATAAAGTACAATAATATTTATTTATATCCCTTGTTGCCATACATTAGGTTGTTTTTAATCTTTCTCAATTGTAAATAAATGACTAACATCCTTATTACTAAATCTTGGTATATACCCACAATTATTTGAGAGTGTTTTAAAGTTTTTATTTTATTCATGTTATAATTGTTGAGTGTCTTCCGTATGCAAAGCTATGTTAATAGCATAGGTAAAATGATAAATAAAACAGCTGAGGACATATGGGTAGGTAAATAAGTAGAGATTACTTACTACAGGTGCTAATGGAGACAACTGTGACCAGACTTGGTTATGTTATTGGTCATTTGGGCACATACGTACTTCTCTGTTTTTGCATTTTCTTCTTTTCCCTCAGTTTCCTGATAAAATTTCTTAAATAAATTGCTGTCTTTTGTGGTCTAAACAGGGTGCTTTCTTTCCCACCAGATTATAAGCTCCATGATATAAAAGGTGTGTCTTGGTAACTCTATGTCCACAGCACTTAGTAAGAGTACATATCTCCTACATTCGACAGTCCTGCCATCTTTCCCTATACCACCTCGTCTTTCCATGGAACTTACAAACTTCCAACTATGCAATTGTCCAGAAGAATCTTACAGGGTCCCTTAAAGTGAGTCCAAAAACCTTAGCCATAGGAGCAGACCAGAAAGTATGGCACTGACAGCATAATTGCATTGGTGACTAAGACACATCCTCATAAAAGGTACAATGTTAAGCTTTGTACCTGGAGTGATTCATTTTATATTTCTGAAGAAAAAAAAAATGTAAGATGGGGGTGTGGGCATAATTCCAAATGGATTTTTAAAGCTTCTAATTTAAAAAGTTGGGGAGCTATTCCCTCAGACTTAAGTAGATGATCTTATACATTTCCTTCTTAAATATAACAGTAATCATAATCCAAATACACAGAATCCACTTGGGGAAATCTCTTTTTTTTAATCTTAACCCAAGGATATGTTTTTATTTTAGAGAGAGAAGGAAGGGCAGAAAGGACAGGGAGAGAGAGAGAGAGACAGAAGCAGAGGGAGAGAAACATCGATGTGAGAGAAAAACATCGATTGGTTGCCTCCCATACACACCCCACCCAGGGATTGCACCCACAACCTAGATATGTGCCCTAACTGGGAATCGAACCTGAAACCTTTTGGTTTATGGACGACAGTCCAACCAACTAAGCCACCCTACCAGACCTGGGGAAACCTTTTAAAATAAAGTTTGCCATTAATTGAATTTATATTATTCCTAAAACTTATTTACTGAGCTGTTTATATTTCTACCTCAGCTATAAAGCAGCTTGGTAATATAGCTTCCAAACCGTTGACTTGAACCTTCTAGCCTTTCAAGGCTTAAAGGGCTGAGAAATTCCCATATTAAGAAAAGGGTTCCCCACTCTGGAACATTGCCATCACAGAAGCTTGCCCCACTCTAGTCATGCTGGGCTTGCTTGGCTCTGTCCTAGATGGTGTTTTGGATTTGAATTGCCTATTGCTGCTGCTGCCAATTTGTGAAGCTGCCTCTTCACGTTAAAGCATGAACAGAAGGGTAATAAGCACTGAGATAGCAAATTGAATTTTTATAAAACTGGCACATGTAGCAGGAATTATCAAGATAGACTTAACAGTACAGTGATTATTTGGGCAAAGCCCAGTGCCTTACACCTTCCAATTTGTGAATAAAACATATGCTAACTTGCTATAGCTTACCTAATGTTCTAAAAGTGGAAATTTCTAATTAACAGGGGGAATTTTGTCTGAATTTAATTGGTTCTTGTCATCTTTATAAACTGCCTACTTCCCTTTTCTGTTCAAAATAAAGTACAAGGTATTCATTTTCACTTCAACATAATAGATTCCTTTCCTGACCATTTATCAGCAGAGGTCCCTGATTTTCTATTGATTAACCAAAAATATTCTTTCTACTTGAACAAGCATGTGTTTAATAACAAAAGATTCTTCCCACTCTCAGTGACAGACTTTTTTAGTGGCTATTACAGTTGACTTTCTTAATCCTTGAGAGTTGATGTTATTGATTCTTCTAAGAATAACCTCCAGTTTTTACTGTACTTATAGAATTTCTTACCGACCCCCATTAAAGTAATATCTTCCAAAAATCTTTTCCTAATTATTCCATACCAGATTTAATCATTATGTTCCACTCAATATTTATATAATATCTCCTTATATGCATTTTACTGTAGTGTTAATTAACATATTTGAATTCAGTCAGGGATATTAATTTCATTGCTAATTTCGCTCATTTTCCTAAATTTTGCCATGTTTTCTGTAATAGCTTGTAAACTTAAGGTAGAGACCATGCTTCCTTCTCTCTTTATATGACTCCATGGTGCCTAAATACTCAGTGGGACTGGAGAAGGACTAACTGATGGCAATACGGAGTATGCAGCTTGATTTCATACGTGAAGTAGACACCAAAAAATATTTGTTTTAAGGAATTTATCCTTGACCCCTAAAGAAATTAGTATATGTCCTGAACTATTCTTTGTTGTTATCTTGGTATAATAAACTGCTATTATTCCTTAATTTCCAATCTCAGAATTTTTTCTAACTCTCCCACTGTCTCTTCACTCATCTTAAAATGATATAGCTCACAGTTGGTATAACAGATGAAACAGGAAACTAATTAGCAGCTGTTGTCCATCTGTGTGTTTATATTAAATATTTTAAAATAAAAGTGCATTTGCATTCTGAATGCTCTGTCTGAAATCCATAACATCTAAACGTGGGTAAAAACTCTATCTTGGTTTTGAATTTTATAGTAGACTTCATGGTAAAGAAAAGAAAACTATGCCAGAATCGGGATTGTGGTAATTTAAAGCAGATACAAATTTTAAAAAGGAAAAAAGCCTGAACTAAAAGTGAGTCTCCAAAGCCTACTGCAAAGATATCATTGATATATTCCTTCACAGAGACTGATTCATACACAAAGTTTTGAGAAAGCCACATTCATTCTCTGATAGATTTAATTTGAGTTATACTTCTACTGTCTCTTTTATCTGCCTTTCTTTTAAGTTTAAGCTTCTTTGACACCTGATTAAGTTAGAATTCTAGGGAGACTGTTGTTATTATCAGTAGCCATATTCCAGGTTGAAGGTGAATGTTAGAGCTTTGCAAAGAAAAAATGCTGTTTGTTTTTTTTAATGCAAGTCAAATAGTCAGATGTTCTTGATGTTCAAAAAGTGAAAGGGAGAAAAGTATAATATTCAAGATGATTATTATATTGCAATACTCTAGTCCATTTTGCCCTCTATGCTCCAGTCTATGTACCAGTATGAAGAGAAAATAGTTGCTGTATTTATATAAATTTCATTATTTCCATATAATCATAGTATGTTAGAATTGAAAGGAACTTCTGATGTTAGCTAGTCAAATCTTTCACTATTGGAGGTGTTAGAGAAAATTCCTAACTAGCCATCCGGTTTTTGTTTGATGCTTTTAGTGAGAAAGATCTTATTTGCCTCATGAGGTAGCAATTTTATTGTTGGATGGCTCTTATGATAAGGATTTTTTTTTTATTTCACTGAGCCCGTCTTTATCCGTTTCTTCCATCCATTAGTCCTAATTCTGCCCTCTGGAGCAATACCAAATAAATTGACTCCCTATTATATATGACAAGCTTTCAAAGAAAGTACTATTTATGTCTATATAAATATTAAATAGTATCTTCTCTTCCATCCACAGACAATATTATTGCCCATAATATTATTATAGTTGTAATAATTGTACACTATTCATTCCCAAATCTACTGTGGAGAGATGGCATAGAGGCCAGGGTTTGTTCAGTTCATTTTTTGAGTTCCTACAATGTGTAGAGATTTGGAGAGGCAATAAAGGAGCCTAGATAAATGAGACCCTGTCTTGTGAGGCAGTCATTTATTACTAGAGGCCCAGTGCATGAAAATTCATGCACTGGAAGGGGGGTGCCTCAGCCCAGCCTGCCCCCTCTCATAGTCCAGGAGCCCTCAGGGGTGGGAGGCGACCCGACGATCAGGAGAAGGCGATGCCCCATCACACCTCTGCTGCTGCCACTGCCGGCAGCACAAGCCTCAGCCAGCCCTGGTTACCTGAGCCTCAGGCGGCCCTGGGCGGCTGGGAGATGAGGAGACTGGGGGTCTCAGAAGGCAGGCCTTGTTGCACGCCTGCCACCCCAGCAGGGCAGAGGGGACTGGGCGCCACCATCTTGTGGCTATGGGCGCTGCCATCTTTGAGGGTGTGGCAGTCAATTAGCATATTCCCTCCTTATTGGCTGTGGCACCACCATCTTTGAGGGCGGGCAGTCAATTAGCATATTCCCTCCTTATTGGCTGTGGGTGTCGCCATCTTTGAGGGTGGGCAGTCAATTAGCATATTCCCTCCTTATTGGATGTGGGCGCCTCCATCTTTGTGATGGCATGAGGGTCAATTAGCATATTCCCTCTTTATTAGATAGGATTGTGTCATCTTCATAAATTTTACTTTTCCTAACTTGTTGCTTCTCTTTCTTCTTTTTAGTTCTTTTACTTGAAATTCCACTTTGACATTAATATACCACTCCTACTTTTTTGCTTATTTACATTTGCCTCCTGGTCTCTTTTTGCCCTACCCTTACTTTCAGTCTTTCATCTTCAAGTGTATCTCTTGTAAATAACATTCAGATGGGATTTGAGCTAAAGAGAAAAAACCCTCAATCTTGCACCTGCCTTAAGTTACTGTAACCCTGATCCTGGCATAAAGTTTATTTTGCTTTACCATACCATGAAGTTTGCTATAAAAACATCCCTTGATGTTTTTCTTTCTTTTCTGTTTATATTTATCTTAAACTTTATGTTTACTATTTATACAGCTTTATTATTTCTTCACTATCCCCCTCATGATTTCCTTCCAATTTCTAATATTCATAATCAAATATATATTTCTCCACTATTATATTTTTAAAGGATGCTAAATATATCCCTCCTATAAGACATCCCCATTTCTTCTATTCACCCCCTACACCAGTGAAACCTTTAGAATACTTCCCCCGTCTCCTTCTACCCCATCAACTTTTAGGTAGTATTGCTGTAACCATGCTCTTAATTATAGGCTATTACGTTTTCTTTTGTAGTATATCTCTATAATTTCTAGGGAAATCCACATATAGTACATATATTATAATTCCTCAGTTTATTTGATCATTGTATATTAGATTTAGCTATATAGTTCTATAAATATGTGTGTGGCTCACTAGCATTTCCTCTTTCCTTGCCCTATCTTGAGATCTCTGATCTGATTTATTTTTTCAGAACATTACTTATTAATTTATTATCTGAATTTTTGCATTTTCACAAATATCATCCTTCTGTCCTGATGGGTGAATGCTGTCTGACTGGATATATGATTTGGTAGTGGCAAGCCTTTTTTCTCAGAATATGTTGATGTTAATCTTCTGTTTTATAATTTTTGGTATTGTAGGTAAGAAATCCAAAGCCAATATTCTCTTTTTAGTAAATCAAATCTTACTGTCTGACAGCTTGTAAGATTTTCTCTTTATTCTTGAAATTACACAATTTTACCAGGATACTTATATATATAAATATATTCAACCTTGCCTAGAACTCAGTAAATCTTTAATGTTGTAAGTCAATCTCCATTAGTGCTTTAATTGTTTGTTATTGTTAAAATTATATATTTCCTGGAGTAGTTTTATTTCACAATGTGCTAGCTATCCTAAATAGTATGCTTACTCTTCCACATCTAAAATTGCTGGCATTTTCCTTATCTACTGAGAGATCTATTTGCCCTCAGCCCTCAGGAAGCTGCTACAATACTGAGGACCTGATGGGAATGGAGTTGTAGTAGAAAAGAGGACCACAAGTGGTAAAAGGCACGGAAGTCACAACTCCTGAATTGGCAAAGCTCCAGTGGCAAGCTGCCACTCTTCTGTTAAAGTAGGGGGGGGTAGCCTTTGTGCTTCCTGGACATTTAGTTGTAAAAGTTTGGGCTTTCCCAGCCTTTCAGGATAGGGCAGTGTGGGTAATTTTTAGGTAGACTTCCAGGTCAGCTTAAAAATGATACCTTCCAGGTCAACTTAAAAATGATACCTTGAAGCTAAATGGATCCCAATTAGCTTTAAGTGCTTTATGTCAGTGAATGTTAGAGACAGAAAGGATCTAGTCTAAATGTTCTCATATTGCAAATAAGAATAATGAGACCCCCAAATGATATTAGTTTTTCAGTCATCTCAACAGTAGAGACAGAATTGGATTCTAGACCTTGTGACACTTAGGCCTTCAATTAACCGTTCTATTTTCTGTCACCTAGTATTTAAATTTTTAGCATTTAGTACTAAATCAACTCTCTTATAGAATACTTTCATATAATATTTGGCACTCTAAGAGAACAATGGATAGGTACTTAATTTAAGTGAAAATGGATATGAAGTGCTAGTAAATTAAGATTAATACTGGTATTTGATTTATTTTTAAATAAATGATTAATCATCATCCAAATCTAATTAAAACTGTGATTGTTACTGAAGGCAGAATTAAATGATATCACAATATCTCTTTAAGATCTGCTGCTCTTTGAGAGAAGGGATGCTACTCATATATACCTAGGACAGTGGTCAGCAAACTGCGGCTCATGAGCCATATGCGGCTCTTTGGCCCCTTGAGTGTGGCTCTTCCACAAAATACCACGTGCGGGCGCACATGTACAGTGTGATTGAAACTTCGTGGCCCATGCGCAGAAGTCGGTATTTTGTGGAAGAGCCACACTCAAGGGGCCAAAGAGCCACATGTGGCTCACGAGCCACAGTTTGCTGACCACTGACCTAGGAGGCTTTATCTTACATCCCCTTTGTGGCAATGGTGAGAAGATATCTCAAAATTTTAAAGTACAAATTATTTTTCAATCATCACTATTTGGCATACACAAATACCTCATCATTTCCCCTTATTATGTTACCCTGTTAGATAGAGAAAAAAGAAGAAAACCCTGTGAAAGTACCAGTAGCCACTACTTCTGCTCATAATTCTTTCTCCATAATAAGAATTATGCTCCTGTCCGGCAGAGACCCTTTAATTCCCACTTTGTACAGAATATAGTGCTGTGCTCAGGTTAACGCCTACTCAGTGAATAACATGGTTTAGTTTAAAGTGGGCACTATATCTAAAACCTTTTCCTTGTGTATTAATGTGTTTGTCTTTGTTTTTTCCAGCCCAGATGACTTACTCAATGCCTTGAATGAGGGTATCAGTCGTGCTGATGTCATCATCACATCAGGGGGTGTATCCATGGGGGAAAAGGTATGAAAAATGGGGATCATGGAAATTTATCCACTATAATATCTTTGCATGCAGTTGTTTAACTGTGATCTGGTAGTGCTCTGGGGTATAACGAGACCCCCACAAAGCTAAAAGTCCATGGGGCTTCAGAAATTTCTGGGCATACAGAAAGGAATGCTGTCTAGGTCAGAGAGCTTACCTCAGAAGCAGCATTGAAAATCCCACAACTTGCATTATGGTTTTGATCTCCCCCTGGAGATTTCTAGCTTTTTGCTCAATCAACCTTAGTACATTAGGACTTCTTTTATATGTAACTAGAGGCCTGTTGCAGGAAGATTCCTGCAAGAATAGGGCTTCCTCAGGCCTATTCCTGCAAGAATAGGGCTTCCTGCGGCTGCCCCGCTTGCTTCCCTCCTGTCTCCACCGCCCCGCTTGCTTCCCTCCCATCTCTGTCGCCCCACTTGCTTCTCCGCAGCTTCGCTCCCTTCTGCAGCACTTAGCTTCCTTCTACGCTGTCTTCAGTCTTCGCTCCATGCCTGCATATGCAAATTAACTGCCATCTTTGTTGGGTTGATTTGCATAGTTGCTCTGATTGGCTGGTGGGCATAGCAGAGTGATGACCAATTTGTATGTTTCTCTTTTTTTAGTGTAGATATTTACTCCTAAGTTAAAACTCCAAGATCCTTCCTTCTACCTAAATTTAAATTACAGATGACCTCGCCACCCCCCTCCCTCATATTTCAAACCTGGTTGCCCACAAGATAGAAAGAGAATATTAGGTATTCCTTTGCCCCACTTGAAAAATAGTCATAATCATAATAATGATGAAAATAAAATACAAGCATGGATATAAATATATATATATGTTGGATTTTATAAGACTAAGTATATTTGCATATGGTATATGCTTACCCCTATAAAATTACAATTTGAATATCTCAGTATCATTAAATTTATATATATGTCTAAATGAAATGTGTTGGTCCATGATTATTATTGGGTCCATTGAATAATGTTATAAAAGTGAAATATTCTTTACTATGATAACCAACCTTATGTTTGGCACAATAACATTTCAGATCACAAAATAATTTGCAAATGTATAATCCCTTTCCATGTTTTTTTTAAATCTCATATTAATGACTGAACTGAAAATTATAAAAATATTGTCATAATAGCAACTTTTGCTAAAATCATATTTTCCAAGAGCTTGATTTATTTTTAGCTAGACCTTATGTATATGATTGTTCTTGGTCCCTGCACTCACTAGCTATAAAGCTGCCTTAATCCTTAACCTGACTCTTTGGACAGTGAATTCTATAGGCTCTGAGAACAAATGTCAGAATACAGTAGCCTGAACAAAGAATGCCTGCTTTCATTCCCAACTTTAGTTTTAGAATGTTTAAGAATAGCAATTCAGATGCTAAAGCCAATGAAGAAAAAGAGAGGATCTCAGTCCAAGACTAGCATCGCAAATGACATCCAAGAGCAAAGCTATTAAAATGTAGGTAGGTATTCTCCTTATAGCAGACAGTTTGCTGGGTTAGTCTTCCTTCAAGTCTCCTAGCAGTCTTCAGTCCTCGGTATAGCAAATTACTGCAGACCTCCTGAGATCACAAAGGCTAGGGCTGAAGTCTGCATTACAGTAAACCTATAATGTCTGTTTTTATTATCATCAAACTGCCTGTGGTGTTCCGAGTATCACAAGAGCAATCCTGAAGTTGAGTACTTAAATATTAAATTTGTTATTCCCAGGGAGTGTGTCATGTATAACTTATCTTGGTTATTAATGAACTTAATTGTAGGACAATAATTATTTGTCAGACCTAAAATTTGTCTTTCCTAATACTTCTGAAGAGGCAACAAGTTTATAACTAACAAAGATGTCATTTATCCTAGGGATACCCTCACAATTAAACAGAGCCAATATAGTAAGGCCTATTAGTTTTCTTTATAAAGGAGCCAATGAAAAATGACTCTTTCAGATAAAATCTCTCCTCACTGCTACCTCCCCCTGCTTCACACAGACTTTTTCAAGAGTTTTTATTTTTATAAAAATTGGAAGTTTCAGATAAACAGAATCTGCTTTTTGTCCTGAAAACTAAAGAATTATATGAATTACTATAAATATTCTACAACCTACAAAATTGTAAAATAATTCAAAAACAATGAATGGTGCAGATAACCAAGAAGAGTATACTTACCCTGGATACCCAGTAATTTTATTTATTTTATTTTATTGCTTATTTAACAGTCTCTTAAGTTTTCCTAATAGTGTCTCCGTTACCTCATCTGATCAAAATAATCACAGATAGTTTTGATCACACACAAAAAGGGTGGTCTCATAGGCTTACCCTAATTATTTAGCAGCAAGACTGTTAATTAATAATATAGGCCTTCTTGAATTTGTTGCAAATTTAGAGTTAAACAGCAATAGAATATTAAAACTAATCAACAATATTCTGAACAAATAAACACAGTAAAATTTTTCCTTATCATTTTGTTCAGCCCTATATCATTCTTGCTCTGCTAGATCTTGGGTTAGCAGTCTGCTTTCATGAAACCATCTGCTTCCATTCTAAAGAGTCCTGGGATTCCTGACTCAGTTCCCTGGTACTGTATAAAAGTTACCTAAGCTCTATCTAAGCCTGTACCCAAGACTATTCTTTGAAGTGTCAGTGTTTCAAAGTTTCTCTGACATTCCTCCCTAGTATTCTGAATCTGCCTTTGTTGCAGACACAAACTATTGACTGTAGCTTATAGCCGAGCCTACTGCAAGCATCAGAGTAAAACAGAAACTCCATAGATAGCAGATACTTAATGGCCGTGCATCATTTGATGCTGTAATCAATAATATCAGAATAGAAGATAAGTAAAATTCTCTATTGGGATACAGTATCGAATTTTTTCTTTTTTTAAATATATTTATTGATTTCAGAGAGGAAGGTAGAGAGAGAGATAGAAACATCAATGAGGAGAGAGAATCATTGATCGGCTGCTTCCTGTACACCCCATACTGATGATCGAACCCACAACCCTGGCCGGGAATCGAACTGTGACCTCCTGGTTCATAGGTCAATGTTCAACCACTGAGCCACACCAACTGGACCAGTATCTAACTATTTCATAAATACTTTTATCAGTGTTTTCCCTGAGAGTAAAAGCATAGTGGACAGCTAGGGCATTGTCAAATCTCCAGGCACTTCCCATAAAGCATAAAATTTCTGAAGTAGTTATTTAATAACATTTTACCTATATGAATCGAACCTTAGGGCATACTGAGCATCTCTTCTCAGATATGACAGCAACTCCCCTCCCATGACACTCTTAATATGGGGACATTAAGGAACAAACCTAATTATTTCTAAACATCTCTTTTTATAAGATAAAAGCACAAATCTTTATGATTTCCTAGAGGACCCTCTAGGAAATTTGAAAGATAGTTTCAGGTGTAAAAGATATTCTGAAGTTTTGTTTTTGTTTTTCTAAATTTAGGCCTGATTTTTAGAAGGCAAAATTAAAAGAGTTGTCAAAAAAGAATTGAGTACCTGATTTAGATAGGATCATGGGTATCTGAGAAACTACTTAGTTACCTAATTTTCAAACAACAATAAAATATTTGAAATCAATCCTCCCACCAAGAACAACTATAAAAGCTATATTAACTTTTTTTAATTTTTAAAAAAATTTTTTTTTAAATATATTTTATTGATTTTTTTACAGAGAGGAAGGGAGAGAGATAGATAGTCAGAAACATCGATGGGAGAGAAACATCGATCAGCTGCCTCCTGCACATCTCCCACTGGGGATGTGCCCGCAACCCAGGCACATGCCCTTGACCGGAATCGAACCTGGGACCTTTCAGTCTGCAGGCCGACGCTCTATCCACTGAGCCAAACCGGTTTCGGCAACTTTTTTTAATTTTTAAAGAAAAGAAGGAAAAGATAGAAAAAAAGTGAACCGCAGAGAATTAAAACTGGAATTCTTCATCATATTTTTCTTCAATGCCTTTACTAATTCCTAAGCCAGGGAGAGGGAAGGTATAATAGTATCAGAGGCCAAGAAACCAAGAATAAAACAGTAACTAATAAATTAATGAAGTGAACAGAATTTTTCAGTCTTAGGAGTTCAGAACCTGCCATAAAGGAGGGGCCTTGGCAGAAATTTCAGGTTTTCAGTTTAAACCCTTGAAAAACTATGTTCTAGGAATAAGGACAAACTGAAAAAAAAAAAAAACAAGCCTTCTCAAAGACTGAAATCTCTCTCAAATTATCTCAATACTGGATTAGACCATAGTAATCTTAGTTTACCTTAACTGACTGCCAGAAGTTTCTGGAGGAATATATTATCATCCAGAGCCTCTTCAATTTTTCCACTTCAATTTTTTAAATTACCAGCTAAAATTACTAAAAAACTAAGAAGGAAAAAAAACAAGATAGAAAAGCCCTAAAAATGATGGACTTTAAAACAATGTAATTAATATGTTTAATAAAAAGGAATGACAAAATAAAGAATTTTACTAGAAAACTAGAATCTACTCATAAGAATTAAATGAAAATTTTAGAAAAGGGATGAAAAAAGGCATAAAAGACATATGGGATATGGTGAAAGGTCTAACATATATGTAATAGGAGTCCAGAAGGAAAGGAGAAAGAGTAAGCAGAAGCAGCATGTAAGAAGTATTGGCAAAGAGTTTTCCCAAATCAATAAAAGATATCAAGTCAGAAATTCAAGGAGCTCTGCTAATCTCAATCAGTATAAATAGGAAGAAACCATCCTTAAATAATTATAGCAAAACTACTGAAAGCCAAGGACAAAGAGAAAATCTTACCAAAGGACATATTTCCTTCAAAGAACCAACAGTAAAACTAACAGAAATGATTTAACTGGAAATGATGGTACTCAGAAACACTGGAATGGCATTTATAAAATGCTAAAAGAAAATAACTGCCTCTGTGGAACTGGTTTTCAGCAAAAATTTCCTTCAAAAATTAAGATAGGGACATTTTTAGTCAAACAAAAACTGAGCAGACTAAAGCAAGTTTTTTAGGCAGAAAGATTATGGAAGCATGGAAATGCAGAAAGGACTGAAAAGGAAAAAGGAAAGGGTTAATATGTAGGTAAATGTAAATGAGTGTTGATTGTATAAAATAATAATACCTTGAAAGGTTTAAAATATATATAAAGTCCAGCTGGTGTGGCTTAGTGGTTGAGCATCAACCCATGAACCAGGAGGTCGCAGTTCTATTTCCAGTCAGGGCACATGCCCATGTTGCAGGCTTGATCCCCAGTGGGGGACATGCAGGGGGCAGCCAATGGATGATTCTCTCTCATCATTGATGTTTCTATCCCTCTCTCCCTCTCCCTTCCTCTCTCTGAAATCAATAAAAAACACATATAATAAATAAATATAAATATAAAGAGTATTATCTCTTTTGTTCAAGACTATATCCCCTGTACTTAGCATATGACAAGTGCTCAATAAATATTTATTGAATGAATGACTGACTGAAGAATGAATATTTGTCTTACGCAAAGTCAACTTCACTAAAATAAGGTGGTTTTTTATTTTAATCTTATAAATTCATTTTATCTTCATCTTGAAAGTCTGGTATTCAAATGTCTGAAAATAAAGCGATTCTTTTTCATATTTGCAGGACTATCTCAAGCAGGTGCTGGACATTGACCTTCATGCTCAGATCCATTTCGGCAGGGTGTTTATGAAGCCAGGGTATGAAAATAATCTTGTTATCTCATATATGGGCTTGGTTTGGCTTACTTTAATTAACAAAGCTTTAAATGCTTTCTTCTTATATAGTCTATGATGGATTACCTATTTTAATAGAAGAAATATTGTAGTAAAAGAATTCTTTGCACAAGTGCAGCTCCTATCTGAAATGGGTATTCATCTTCCTTATGAATCACTGAGTTTGGTATAAACAAAGCAAAGCAACTTACCAACCCTTTTTCCCTTTAATTCCCATGTTTAGTTCCTGCTTTCTCTTTTTCTCTTTCTCTCCATACTGATTCTTTCTCTCTCTTTAAAAACATTTCAATATGAAAATTCTCAAACATACACATAAGTAGGAAGTACAGTGAAGCCCCCATGAACCCATCACCTAGCTTCTGTAACTATCAACATTTTTTCATAATTGCTTCATCAGCCCATTCCACACCTTGTTGGGGGGACAAAGGGCTATATTATATTAAAGCAAATTCTAGACGTGTCATTTTTATATACATCTCAAATAATAATAGCAGCAGTATCCTCTTATGTAAGTAATCACAGTGGTATTGCCTCGCCTAACAAAATAAATAAGAATACCTTAACATCTAATACCCTGATCATATTCAGATTTCTCCTATGTGTTAAGAAAAAGAATGCCTTCTTATAATTGTTTCGTTTGCATTAGGATTCAAGTCAGTGCACTCATTGTATTTGGCTGTTAAAGAACATTTACTGTCCCCCTCCTTTTTTGTCATGCCATTGACTTGTTGAGGAAACTGAATGAATCATTTGTCCTAAACGAATGGATTGGGCTGATTGTTTTTGTGGTGGTATTTAATTTGTTCCACTCTCTCCAGGATATTCTGTAGACTGGAAGTTAGGTCTAATGGCTTGATTAGATGAAGATTCAACTTTTTTTCCTTTGTAAGAATACTTAATAAGTAGTATTTTATACTGCTTCTTACTACCTCCTAGGAGGAAAGAAAAATAACCAAATACTAAGATCTTGCACATATCCTAAAAACTAATAACTCCCTAAGGAAGGACTGATGGAAGCTCTATAATCAATTGTAAATCTTTAAAGAATATCAAACATTGGTGTTGATGAAATATGTGTGGCCATGTCTTCAAGCAGTTGTCTACCTATTCAGACCCCTGCTACTCTGTAAACCTTTGGTTCCCTATTCAAAGGCTCAGTGTGTGGGTGATCATTCCAGCACCACCCCCATGCCATCAGGGACAATAACAATAATGCTGTAGTTCAGAATTATACTCTGATGGGTGCTCATGTGAACCCCAAGAGAGAGTAGAGGTGAGACTTACCGTTAGGAGCTGTGGGAACTATTACCATATTCCAGAAGCCTTTTTTAAGTGTCCCTAGCCCTTGTAATCTCCCTGATTTATTGGGTACTCATGTCAGTTCTAGGATAGCGATCAGGCTTTGCCTCCATGATTTTGCTATTTAAGTATGAAGTTAAGATTACCCCTAAAGTTTTCTTCACAACTTGATAGAACTTAAAATTCTTGGCATTTTAATTCTGTAGTTACCCCAATATGGATGCTACTGACAAGGTTCTTTTATTATTGAAATTGTTGGATTTGGATCATTCTTATTAGGAATATTTTATCTTAAGCAAATGTTGCTATGGTGTGGGTGCACAGGCTTTTTCTTTTCCTTTCCCTATGGGCCATACAAATTTGATTAGAAAACAGAGGACATCTCAAAAGTATGTCAGTGTGCTTCTCACTAACCCCAAAAATTAAATCAATTATTTCCTTTGCAGTGAGAAAAAAGATGGCATTACTTGCCCTCACCGCTAGAAGACAATTATTTGTGTAATATATGTTTAAATTAATCTCAGCACCTGTGATGTATAATTTTAGCACTCTTTTTATTTTCAGTCTTTTATTTACCACTTACTTCAACTTTGGGACTTCATCATCAGTTCCCTTAAAGTCATAACCCCTGTGACTTCACTCATTGTTCTGTTACATTCTCATCTCAGGAGGGGAATTGAACAATAAGTGTTGAGTTCCAAGGAAATGGTTTCCCAGAGCTTAAAAAGACTTCACAGTCTAGCAATAGGACACTCATGACAGCAATGCATGATAACAAAATGTTTTGTTGTAATGGAATTTTTTTTAAATTAGTGCCTTTAGATAAATCATAGTACCTGTCTGCAAGATGCAAGATGATTTGAATTGGCTTTAAGTATAGTAGATGGAAGGTATTATGCATTCCCTCCTCACTCTTATTATGCATGTTAGTTTGCTATAGTAAAGTGGTTTAGAATTTTAAATGAGCTTCCTTTACTTGGCCAGAATTTTATACTTGTCTAAAGGTAAGATTTTAAAGATAATTGCTGCCTAATAGTACAAGAACAAATATAAAACCTCAGAACATTTTAGTCTTGCTCTTCCCACGTACAGTGCATTTAGAATGTAACTAACCTCTTTCATTTTAAACACAGAGATACTCAAAAAAAGCATTTGGATTATTATCAACCAGATCTACCAATCACAGTTTTTATGAGTCATCTACAGTGAACATAGCTGTTTTTGAGAATGCATCTTGGAAATTATTTTCATCATACAGTAACAATCATTGCCAAATAACCTATCCACAAATCAATATGACAATCTAATCTCATCTTTCTAAACTACATCAAAGAATCAGAAAGTAAGCAAAAAATAGCCCTCAGAGTAGTCAAAAATAGATGTTATGAAGTCTATATACAGCATACCCTATATACAGAGCCTCATCAAGTTATGAGTCATACAGTTAGACAAAGCTTGGTTCAAATCTTTGTTTCCCCACTTAGTAGCTGAGTGATTTGGGGCATTGTTAATCTCTCAGTTTCCTCGTCTATAAAATGGGATGATAATTATCACCTCATGAGATTACTGTGGAAATTAAATGAAATAATAGATGTAGTTAATAGAACTTTTTTAAAATAGTAACTTTTATTATTGTTGTTATTATCATTCCAACAATATAACTACTATTACTACTTTCTGGTTCCCAAACCTAAGCAAGCTTTAAGGGTAGAGATGATGACAGTCTAGCATTAAGGGAAGCCACAGAAAAACACTAGTTAAAAAAAAAACAAAGAAAACAGATGCCCTGGCCGGTGGCTCAGCTGGTTAGAGCATTGTCCCATACACCAAAAAAAGTTGCAGGTTTGATTCCTGGTCAGGGCACATACCTATGGTTGTGGGTTTGATACCTGGTCAGGGTGCGTATGGGAGGCAACCAATGTTTCTCTCTCACATCTATGGTTTGTAAGTGAAAAGAACACAAAATACCCTTGTGACCCAAAATCACTGTATTATAGAAGAGTAGAATAAGTTAATAATAATGGCTGTAAATCATCAAAAAATATTATGACCCATTTTTGAAAGCCCAACCTGCAAAAACAGTAAAAATAAAACAAATTTGGGTGCTTAAAAAGATAATTTTTCAACTATAGGAAACTTCATCACTCCTTAAGGATTCTACATCACTCAAGTTTCATTAATACGATAAAAATTATAGCTGAAATTCTATGTAAAGGATAGGCAATAGAAAAAAATTACTATTCTTAACTTCCCACCTTCTCCATGCCACTCACACTTACCCCTCTCCATGCCCCTCATGGTAAAGATTCATGTCAGAAACTTGAGAAAGTATAATATGGGAATTTTTAATATTATTATTGCTTTAATTATATTCTAGTCATGGTTCTTTTTTATTTATTTTGACATTTCAAAACACTCCTTTCATAGGAGGGAAGTTCTTATGTTTATTGCTGAGTACAATTTTAAAGGGTTGAGAAATACTCCTTTTGAACAATAGGCAGTTATCTGATAGGCATGTATTATGAGGTAACCTTCTGATAATAAGAATGATTGTTATGAATCACCAGCAACAGTAGTATAGACATCATTAGCTAGGTGGGTGGAGAAACTCCAGGACTTGGGATACTCTTCTATGACACTGGCAGGAAGGGAGAAAAGTAAGCTACAGAAAACCAAGGAGTTTGGTTACTTGGAAATAGTAGATGCTAAAAACAAATTAATTTACATGCTCTTGAAACACTTCAGGATATAAAGATTTAAATAATCAACAGAGAAGTATTTTTATATGACAAGCTTTCTATTAGAAGAACCATGTAACAAGAAAACTGGAGTACTGAATTTACCTGTTATACTACTTTACAGAACTAATAATCTTCTTTTTTTCTCTAGCCTGCCAACGACATTTGCAACTTTGGATATTGATGGTGTAAGAAAAATAATTTTTGCACTACCAGGTAAGAATAATTGAAACAGTTTATTTTGCCTTTTCTGAAAAAAAAAAATGACCAAAAATGATTTTGAATCCCAAGTGACCAGTCCCCTATCAGAGTACTTGATTTGGAATCTAAATGACCTGGGCTCAAGTCCCAGCTTTACTTACTTGATGAATCACTTAACCTCACTGAAGGTGTTTCTTCATCTATAAAATGGGGCTAATTACTACTTCACAGGGTTGGTGTGAAAGTCAAATTAGATAGTATATTTCACAGCACATTCCAAACCCTAAAATGATAACCAAGTATTAGCTGTCACTGGATCTTTCTGGGGCACCTGCTTTTCCTTATGGGAGATCGGTCAAAGTTAGCAGCCTAACCGTGTCCCCAACTTGAAGTATTGTGCTCGAGGGGCCAAAGGGCTGTGAACCACACATGCAAATGCTAGAACAAAAAATACAAAATTGCTTTTGGTTTTGGCCAAATTTGGACCGTAGGGAGGGGGGTGAGCAACGTGGAAGGAGGGGCTACTAGTATTGGTGCTTCTCAGCCAAAATCCCAAGCATCATCAGTCTGACCACATCACTGTCCTCACCCTCACTGCCAAGTGAGCAGAAACTCACAGGTTCAGATAGTGGTTATTTCAGCAGGGAAGAGGATGCGAATAACACTTTTTAATGTGTTTCTGTACTTTCTAAAAAGCCAAGTGGTTCCATTCACAAAGACTTTCAAATTCAGCTTTTTATCAATTTTTGGCTGTGTATTTAAAGCCGTGCTTTTAAAGCCATTACTAATCTTGAAAAATTCTAAAGCAGTTGAGAAGTTTTGTATATCAGCTTGGTTTTTTTTCCCAACTTTAACAAAATTATCCTCTAATCTGTAACAGTGTCCCATTCTCTCTTTTTGACACAGGTTCCTTCAGAAAATAACCTACTTATTTTTTTATAACCTACTTATTCCTTTGAGATGTTTATTTGCTTTTTATATTAAATAAGTCTCAAAATAGAGATATAAAAAGAAGAAAGCAAGCAGAAAAAATATAGGACTTAAAAATCATTTTTAAAGCCCCAAAGAATTTATAAGCAAAAAAGAGATTAGATTTCTATCATATAGGAAATTTTAAGAGAGAGGACATGTAAGGAAAGTAGTCTTCAAGTTTTATCTGTAGTATAGAACTCCTTGGGGCCTTTAATATATCCTTAGCTATTCCAAAAACCATTATATAAAACTATGAACCTCTGGTTTTAATTTGCCTAGAAGACACTGTTTACTTTGTCTACAGAAGCTATGACTCAGCCTATAGCCCATCAGTGACAAAAGGATGTTACAGTGGGAGACTAGTTCACCATTTCTGAGGAAGTACTGTTTGTCTACCAAAGAAGTTATAATTAACCTATATTCAAATTACTACTTTCATTTGAAATTTTCTCTGCTCAGCCTGAATAAACCTAAAGAGGGCAGCAGGAGCTCACATGTTCAGACTGTAAAACCAGCGAAGAGGTTCCTTTCACAAGGATTTTAAAATTCAGAATTGTATTTCTGCTTTCCCAAGGGCCATGCATGTAAAGCCATTAGTAGGCTTCATAAGTTTTAAAGCAGTTTAAAAGTTTTGTGTATCGACTTGCTATTTTTGTAACTTTTTAGAATTACTGTATAACACATTCACTATAAAAACTTTAGAAAATGATGATAAGCATTAAGAAATGTTATCCATAATCCTCTTCCCCCTGAAATAACCACTTTCCGAAATTTTCTATATCAGTCCTTCCAGTCCTATTTTTATAGAGTAATTTTATAAAGCAATAGCAATTACAGGAATTCTGTAATCATTGTTAAATGAACTGTGTTTTTTTCCAGAAAAAAATATTTATTTGTATTTTTGAGGCGAGAAAAGCAATTGATTTTTTATTGTTTAAAGTATTACATATGTCTCCTTTTTCCCTGATTGACCCCTCCCCCGCCACTCTCACCCCCACCCCCAAAAGTCCCCACCGCCCCAGTGTCCCTGTCCATTGGTTATGCTAATATGCATGCATACAAGTCCTTTGGTTGATCTCTTACCTCCCCCCTACACACACCGCTGCCTATTAAGACTGTAGTTCTGTTGGACAACTCATTTTCCATTGAAATAATAAGTATCACTCATCACCTTTTACAACTTAAAAAAGATATTCTTAGCTACTTGTAGGTAGAAGAAAATTAAAAGTATGGTTTTAGCTAATAAGAGGCTAAATTAACCATTGCCTTTTACTTTGATGATACAATTAGCAGCACATAGCCAGGCCAAGGGAAACCAAAAATCTAATAGCCCATCTTATATCTCTAGTATATACATACATATTCACATACTGCGAGAGTCCACAGCCAGCGTGGCTTTCGCGGGTTCGAAGGCTTGGAGGAAGAGCTGACGCACAAATGATACACAAGACGGAATATTATTTTTAATACCAGGGGAACCAGAGGACAACTTAACCATAGCAGTCAAGTTCTCCCTGTTGCTTCTTCCCCAGCTGCTTTTATTAGCTAGAATACACAATTGCCTTTAGGAATGCAAACAGACATATCAATGGTAACGTTTAGTAAACAGTAAGATTGTCAGGTTTTGGGGGAGTTTGCTTTAGGCCATTGAGTCAGCAGCAGGTAATAAAATGTAGATATTCACCCTGTGAATATCAAAAGGAGTCCTGGTCAGCCTTCTGCCAGACTCCTCACATTTATATCAACTACTGTTGATCTTGGTCTCCAGCAACATACAACTGTATAAAAGTATTAATAAAAATAGAATTTTAGAACCAGAAGAATATTGAGAATCATATAGTCCAACCTTTATTTGGTGAATTAGTTAAGTTAGACTCAAAAGGTTTAGAACTCACCAGGGTCACAGCTTGGTTAGTTAATATACCACACAAGAAACTACTAAAAATGTGTTTTTCTCAGTCCAGTCATGTTTTCACAATGTACCTTTCCTATCTTTAAAGTACATGACACAATCAGATTCCTTCTTGGAGAGGTACAATTGAATTTCTCAAATTTTTATTATAACTCTAAAAGAAATTGGTGTTTGAATTAATCCGCTCAGGCTGCCATAACAGAATATCACAGACTAGATAACTGGATTATAGATAACAGAAATCTGTTTTCTCACAGTTCTACAAGCTATATGGACGCAAATTTAGTTTCTATTGAGGTTTTTCTTCCTGGCTTACAGATGGCTACCTTCTCCCTAGGCCCTCACATGGCCTTTCCTCTGTGCACAGGCACGCCTAATGCCTTTTCCTCTTTTTATAAGGACACTGGTTCTATTGAATTAGGGCCTCACCCTTATATCTCATTTAATTTTAGTTACCTCTCTAAAGGCCCTATCTCCAAATAAAGTCACATTGGGGGTTAAGACTTCCACAAATGAATGGGAGGGAAAACAACACAACTCAGTCCATGCAGTATTTATCTTCATGTCCTTCACATTTTAAATCATTTAGTTTTATTTTTTAAACTTAAAGAAATGTCCATGTATAGGGGAATATGGATATTTTTTATGCTTATCCTACTTTGTAATTTTCTTTGTATTGAGCATATATTACTATGGAAGTTTTCAAACATAATAATAGCAAGTAGACAACTATAAAAAGGGGAAGGGGTGAATGGGGGGACATCTGTAATAGTGTAAACAGTTAAAAAAAATAGCAAGTAGAAACTGCTTTAAAACTTACCAAGATTGGTAATGGCTTTCAATGTATAGCTCTCAGAAAAGAAGAAATAAATGGTGTTAATCAACCTCTGGATATCAGAAGTCTGCATTTCATTGGTAGACCCAGAAGGTTGTACCCTCTATGGCATTTGCTTGACTATACGTCTATTCTGGCATCCTTTTGGGATTCAAGGTGATTCAGAAGAGAAAGACAAGTAGTCATGTCACTATGATACCTAAAGGTATAGACAGTCATAATTGTGCGGTAAATTTTATGTGGATACTACAATAACTGCATGGTTGACTTTCAGGGAATCCTGTGTCAGCCGTGGTCACCTGCAATCTCTTTGTTGTGCCTGCACTGAGAAAGATGCAGGGCATCTTGGATCCTCGGCCAACCATCATCAAAGCCAGGGTAATGTTTTCTAATGACCAGGAACCAAAATAGAAGCCTAGTAACAGTTAAGGATATGATCGAGATCTAGAAACATCTCGAGTTTTATATTAGTTTTGAGAGGAAATGGGGTTATAGTCTCTCCTTTGTGATAGAAAATAGAGGAAAGGGCCCCTTTTATTTCCCTCCCACATTATTTCATGACTTCTAACGTGAACAATTTTCTCCAGCAAGAAGTCCATATGGTAATGGAGATATAATGACAATTTGATGCAACTGATTCTTGTTTCTTAAATTAATATAAATATCTCCTTCAAAACAACCCCATTTTGTAGATGAACAAACAAGTATCAGAAAGCAAAATAACTTGCTAGTACAGCCATCAGTTAGCAGTAAAGCTGGAAGTACAACCTAGGTATGGGTAACATCCCATTCCAACATTTGTTCCACTGTACTCCCATAAACCAATCAGTGTGCATTGTTGCGGGGGGTGTTGGGGCGGGGGGGGGTGAGACCTGCTTAGCAGATCACACAGCCATGCGAATAGCTCTTGTAGTTAGTACTGGAGAACACACAAACAGAGAGATATTCAAAGAGAGATTTTGCCCTCAAACACAAAATAATTTAGGAATAATCGCAAGTTAAACCCCAATTGATATGAAATAGAGTATAAACATAAGATTAAGTGAAAATGTGGAGTGTGATTTAATCAAGAAAAACACCTTACAATTGAATTATATTCTAGACTCCAGAGGAAAAGCATGGGTTGTCAGAGTGAATAATTAGAATACTTAAAAACATAGTCACCAGAATGGATTTGACACAGACTAACTTAAATCAAAATTTCCCATTTTAATTGCATCATCCAATCTAAGCAATATCTTTGTTAGTTAGAGCTACAGCCTTTCTATATCATTTTAAGGTAAAGTGATTTAAATGATTATTATGCTAATAAAAAATGTTAATTCTTGTCCTGGCCAGTGTGGCTCAGTTGGTTGAGCATTATCTCATGCACCAAAAGGTCACCGGTTCAATTCCAGGTCAGGGCACATGCCTAGGTTGTGGGCTAGATGCCCAGTAGGTGACAAGTAGGAGGCAGCGTATCAATGTTTCCCTCACATCAATGTTTCTCTTTCTTCCTCTCTTTTTCTCTCTCTCTCAAATCAATAAAAACATATTTTTAAAAATTAGACCCAATCTTTTCATCTGCCTCTTCCCGAACTATGAATACCAACTTCTTGGCCTTCTTTTCTCTTTTCATCGGAGCAACCCAACCTCTGGATTTCCTGTATTAAGAATATAAGGTGGGCCCTATCTGGTTTGGCTCAGTGGATAGAGCATCAGCCTGTGGACTGAAAGGTCCCAGGTTCAATTCCAGCCAAGGGCACATGCCTGGGTTGTGGGCTCGATCTCCAGTGGGGGTGTGCAGGAGGGAGCCAATCAATGATCCTCTCTCATCATTGATGTTTCTATCTCTCTTCCCTCTCCCTTCCTCTCTGAAATCAATAAAAATATATTTTTTAATAAAAGAATATAAGGTAGCAGTGGTGGAAACAGCAGAATACCAAGATAATTTTCATGTCCACTCTATTCTTTGCACAAACTCCACCACCTAGTTCTAAGAGATGATCCCAAAATGATCAAATTTGTTTTATTTTCCTCTCTATTCTATAGTTATCATGTGATGTAAAACTGGATCCTCGCCCAGAATACCACCGGTGTATACTGACTTGGCATCACCAAGAACCACTGCCTTGGGCACAGAGTACAGGTTAGTCGTTCACACCTACAGGTACATCTGTGCCCTTATTCTGCTAAAATCACATGTATATAATCTCCTTCCTTGGGTATACACAATTTGGAATTATTATATATTTTCCTTTTTGGAAGATTAGATGAATTAAATATTCTTAAACATACAGTATAACAGGACAAAAGAGTAAAAAAAATTATAATAAATATTTAGTTATCCATGGAGCCATGTTTTCTAGATAACCATTTGAAAACAAATCTATAATTACAAAAGATTTTTATCTGTTAGTTCAACCGGTAAGTTCTGAGCATAATTTTGGTTGTAGGAAAAGGAAAGACTGTGGCTATGCCACCTTAAAACATGAGAATAAAGCCCAATTATAATGTGATTCTCTAGAGCAGCAGTTCTCAACCTGTGGGTCGCGAACAATGAAAATACATCCTGCATATCAGATTCACAACAGTAGAAAAATTACAGTCATGAAGTAGCAATGAAAATAATTTTATGGTTGGGGGTCACCATAACATGAGGAACTATAGTAAAGGGTCGCAGCATTAGGAAGGTTGAGAACCACTGCTCTAGAGCCTCCACTATACCCTAGATCTTGTTAAAATTTAAGGACTAAGAAATGGATATTGATAATTCAGAGTTCTATAGTTACCTCTTCTAGACTTTAAACTTTTATCCCCAGCTTCTCTAGTCATATTTTACCTAACTTTTGATGTAACGCCAGTAAAATTGTATTGCCCTTGAAACAAAAGTCCTGTCAAGTGCAGATATCAGCTAACACTGTGACTAAGAAAGTAGGACTCTAAGCAAGTTACCTCAACTCGTTTGAGTCTTGTGAGAATTAAATAAGATAGTTAAGTAAGCCCGGCCGGTATGGCCCAGTGATTGAGCATCGACCCATGCACCAAGAGGTCACTGGTTCAATGCCTGGTCAGGGCACATGTCTGGGTTGCAGGGTCAATTTCCATCAGGGGGCGTGTGGGAGGCAATTGATCGATGATGTTTCTCTCTCATCAATGTTTGTATCTCTCTCAAATCAATAGAAACATATTTTTTTTTTTAAAGATGGTTAAGTAAAGTGCCTACCACCTTGTCTGGCACTTAGTAAATACTACTAAAGAAATGGTAGCCGAAACCGGTTTGGCTCAGTGGATAGAGCGTCGGCCTGCGGACTGAAAGGTCCCGGGTTCGATTCCGGTCAAGGGCATGTACCTGGGTTGTGGGCACATCCCCAGTAGGAGATGTGCAGGAGGCGGCTGATCGATGTTTCTCTCTCATCGATGTTTCTAACTCTCTATCTCTCTCCCTTCCTCTCTGTAAAAAATCAATAAAATATATTAAAAAAAAAAAAAAGAAATGGTAGCCGCTGCTATTATTATCATTATTTTAATAGATTTTAAAAGTCTTTCTTTTTCAGACACACATAATAGTTCAGCCTGAAGAGGAAAATTCTGTGGTGTTTTGCATAATGCTATAAATTCCTGGTTTATTCTTTTAAGCAATAATTTTTAATGTTTATTTTTAGAGTTTAGTGGCAAGGTAGTAGGGTACAGTAGCAAGGCTACCGGAAAAGGGTACTGGGAAGTCTGTTCGTATCTCTTCCTCTTGAAGACCTATGTTTCTATTAATGGGTTCTTACTTTGGAAGGAACTAGAGGGGCTCCAGATGTATCCACAGTGATGCTTCTGCTGTTGCAATGAGAGTATTTCTTTCTAGGTAATCAGATGAGCAGCCGTCTGATGAGCATGCGCAGCGCCAACGGATTGTTGATGCTACCTCCAAAGACAGAGCAGTATGTGGAGCTCCACAAGGGCGAGGTGGTGGATGTCATGGTCATCGGACGACTATGATGGTCACCAGCGGAGAAAGCTTTGATGCATGTCCACATATCATTGACTGTATCCTGTAATATGCAACGGCACAGCTAGTTTTTCTGATTTGGATAAAAGTTGATCTGTATAGTCAACATCTTGAACTATATTTCAAAAGAATTTAAATACCTTTTAAAGAAAAAAAACACCTAAAAATAAATCTTAACAGATAACTCTATTCTGATTATATCAAAGCAAATTTTTCCTTTCTTGCAAATTGCTTTGTGTGTTCAATGCTAGGTCTGATAGCGATAGCTTTTAGTAGACAGCAGTAGGTGCCTGCAGAACTTGTGTTTTTCTCATCTTTAAACAACTACTTATGCTCTCAAATCAAGGCTGTCTGCTTATTTATACTAGCGTAGGCAACACTTGGATTTCCCTTCTTAGTATGCTTCATAACCGCTTTACAGAGAGCTTTCGCTTGTTCTTTATCATGTATCTCGTGTTTATGTGCACAGTGCCAACAGAAGAGCGACTGGGGGAGGCCCTGCCCTGCCTCCAGGAGAGCCATCCCTCGCAGAGCTTCCGGGAAGTTTCTCACCCCAGGAGCCTCATGGCACAGTACTCTTGGGCAGTAACTGGATACCTTTTATTTGAACAATCTAACTGGGGGGAAATGCTTCCTTAAGTGCTGACGGCCTTTTTAACCAATACATTTAAAATTGTACAGAAAAAAAAAACATAAAATCAAAGACTGATCTTGTACAGATATTAGTGTTACCAGCATTCATGTGGAAATCAAGAGCAAAGAAAAAATAATGATAAACAACTCTGTACCATAACATTTTCTGTAATGATACTGAAACTTAATGAATAAAAAAAATCCTTGATCATTATATAAAAATCCATTGTGTTGGCCTTGTTATTAAACATTGTCATGTATTCTCATGGGGTTCTGCCTGGATGAAAGGCATATTTAAGATGACTCAGCAAGATGAAGTGATATAAAGGAGATGTAAAGTGTGGCTTTATATAACTATATTTTACTACAGTATTGTGGTCTGTAGCTTTGTGAAAATACAGAGTAGAAGACAGAAGGGAACCTGTGGTTGGTCTGGTGTTTCCAGTCATAGCTAGAGAATAAGAAGCAGTTCAGAGGAAAGATAGTTGATAATTTAGGAGCAAAATAACTAAATTCTTATGCCATAAAAACAAATTTCAAACATCTACAGTTCTTTGGAATGGAGGGGAAACGTAAGTAGTGCACCAGGAAATGTCAGATGAGTACCTTTTTTTATCATGTTTGAAAGGAAGTGAGAAATGGAAATAATCTGTGCTGATCATAGAAAATGCAACAAATGAAATATAGTTTATCCACGTGGTTCCTTTAATAAAAATTTAAGGGCACTTTTCAAATAGTAATAACAGGACACTGAATATGCTGTAGGTTATTCTTAGTAAAGCAAACAATAAAAATTGCCCTCTTAGTAAACAAGGTACCAAGTGATGATGAATGAAACCAAGTTGTAAACAAATATTTGATTCTAATATTTCATATCTCCAGAGTTGAAAATACAATGTCCTATATTTCAGGTTTTATACTTGCAATTAAAGAAGATAAGGTTAGTTAATAGAGGTCAAGTGAAAGATTATGAACAGGGATTTACCTATATTCATTCAAGAAGTATTTATTGATCATCTAATATGTGCTTGGGAACAACGTATATCATGCTACTATTTACAAAGATGAATAGAGATAGTAGCTAACATTAAACTCCATCAAGGGAAAAAACAAAAACATAATATTTGATATGTTTGATACTTGAAAATACATGGTAGAGTGTGTAGAATATGATAAATGGCATGATTCAGATTTAAAGAGTTGGAGAAGTTCAAATGATTACTTCCTATAAGGTAAGATTTCAAGGGATAAGATGGCATTTTAGTGGGTCTTAAAGAAAGTGTATAATTTTAAAGATGATGCAGGAAAAAGGCATTCCAGAAACAGAATTATGGACAATTAATAATAATTATTTCTATTATAAAATGTAAGCCCCATGAGGGAAATAATTTTGTTTATTTTATTCACTTACATTATCCCAAGTCCATAGAAGATTTCCTGGCATATGTGTATGCATCAGTAAATATTTGTTCAATGAAATACATTATATAGAGCTTACTATATGCTCATTACTTTTCATTTGCTTAATTTTCACAACAACCCTGAAAGAATTATTTCTATACTAGATGCCTGATGCACGAAATTTGTGCAAGTTTAGGCCTTCCTTCTCCCAGCTGCCGGCACCAGCTTCCCTCTGGCACCCGGAACCGGGGCTTCCCTCGCAGCCCCGGCTTTGTCCGGAGGACATTCAGTCTAATTAGCATATTATGCTTTTATTATTATAGATTACAAATGAGAAAATTAAGGCACAAAAAGATTTAAGCGGGGGGGGAGAAAATGGCGGAGGCTTAGACGGACGTGTTGGATTCAAATTTAGCAATCTGGCTTGAGAATCTGTATTCTTAAACACTAAGCTAAAGAAACAGAAAATTGATAAAGAAGAGGGGAGGGCCATTGGAGCATCTTAGTGTGGAGTGTTGGAAGAAAAAATCCATGAATGGAATGGAAGGGAGAGCATTTTGTAGAAGAAAAGAAACCAGGTAGAGCAGTGTTCCAAAAATCAAGGAGGAGAGTTTCAAAAAGGAATGATAATAAACTGTAAAAAAGAAATGTCACGAAGGCTCAGAAAGATTTGTTGATTAGGCAATTGTTGGTGAGCTACATAAGTGCAATTCAATAATGGGTTGAGGGCGAAAGCCAGATTACAAAATGGAAACTGTAAACTTGTGCATAAGGAAAATAGACACCGGATGGTAGCTTAAACCAGTAACAAGGTGGAGGAAACATTTTTGTGAGTTTGGCTTTGAGAAAAGAGAAACAACAGTAGCAGGCATATGAAAAATTCCAGAGTAAGGTTTCAGATGGAGAAAGAGGAGGAAGGAAGGGCTGGATTTCAGAGCCCTCGGGGCCCAATTAGGCTGGAAAAGAAAAGAAACATCTTTCCTTCTGAGTTAGAAAAGGGAAAAATATGAACACGCTTGAAACAAATACAAAGGGAATTTATATTTTAATTGAATTTACTGGGGCAACATTGGTACACAAAAGCATACAGGTTTCAAGTGAACAACTCAACAAAACATCATCTGCACACAGCATCATGGTGTCTATTGCCCCTAGCAAAGTCTCTTTCCATCCCCTTTCCCCACCTCCACTTCCACCCCACCCCACCCCCCTTTTTCTCTGGCTAACGCCACACTGTTGTCTGTGTCTAGGTGTTACAGATATATACTAAATATACTAGAGGCCCGATGCATGAAATTTGTGCAAGAGTAGGCCTTCCTTCCCCCAGCTGCCAGCACCAGCTTCCCTTATGGCACCTGGGACCTGGGCTTCCCTCACAGCCCCGGCTTCATCCATAGGGTCGTCTGGAAGGACATTGGGTCTAATTAGCATATTATGCTTTTATTATTATAAATATATATACACACACATACTAGAGGCCTGGTGCACCAAAATTCATGCACTCAGGGGGGTCCCTCAGCCCAGCCTGCGACCTCTCGCAGTCTGGGACCCCTCGGGGGATGTCCGCCTGCTGGCTTAGGCCTAAACCAGTAGTCAGACATCCCTTTTGCAGTCCGGGACCCCTTGCTCCTTACCGCCTGCCTGCTCGCTGCTCCTTACACTTGGCTAGCTGCTCCTTAGCACTGCTGTGGAGGCAGTGAGCCCGGCTTCTGGCTGAGTGTGCTCCCCCTGTGGGAGTGCACTGACCACCAGGACACAGCTCCTGCATTGAGCGCCTGCCCCCTGGTAGTCAGTGCGCATCATAGCGACTGGTCGTTCCGCCATTTGGTTGATTTGCATATTACCCTTTTATTATATAGGATGTGTGTGT
>NW_005871133.1:1752193-1765762 GCF_000147115.1 Myotis lucifugus
TTCTGACTGGCTTATTTTCGCTTAGCATCACAGTCTCCAGTTCCATCCATGTTTTCACAATTTCACAAAAATATAAGATCTCCTTTTTTTTTTTTTTTTAACAGCTGAGTAGTGTTCTATTGTGTAAATGTACCACCACTTTTCTTAGCCATTCATCTACTGATGGGCCTTTGGGCTGTTTCCAGATCTTGGCTATTATAAATAATGCCAAGGAATGAACATAGGAATGCATATATTCTTTTGAATTAGTGTTTTTATGTTTCTTAGGATATATTCCCGGAAGTGGGATGGCTGGGTCATAAAGAAGTTCCATTTTTAATTTTTTTTAAGAAACTCCATACTGTTTTCGATAGTGGCTGCACCAATTTGCATTCCCACCAACAGTTGTACAAGGGTTCCCTTTTCTCCACATCCTTGCCAGGACTTGTTTGTTGATCTATTGATGATAGCCATTCTGACAGGTGTGAGGTGATATCTCATTGTGTTTTTCATCTGAATCTCTCCAATGATTAGTGACATTGACATTTTTCATATGTATATTGGCCTTCTGTATGTCTTTTTTGTAGAAATGTCTATTCAGGTCCTTTGCCCATTTTTTAATTGGGTTGTTTGTCTTAATTGGTGTTGAGTACTATACATTCTTTATATATTTTATAAATTAACCCCTTATCACATGTATCATTGGCAAATGTATTCTCCCATTTAATTTAAAAGTTAAGATTTAATGAAATAGTTCTACTTGACACAGTGGAAGTTTCAATGTCATCTAATCTATTTGCATTATTTGACCAAAATTATTTTAGAATTACACATATATGATGTTTTATATTCTTTGTCTTAGTAGTTGGTGTTTAAATAAAAGACTATAGAAGATGTTTTTAGATTCCTACTTAAAGCTGTGTGGAAGGTAAGAAGCTCCTTTTTAACCTGCTTTTTTGGTTCTATTGTGTGGGTTGTTTCATATCACACAATGAAGAAAAAAATATAAGCAGTTTAGTTTACCAAGTAAATGCTGTTAAGTGATGTTGCATATTATAGCAAGTGGATTCTTTGAATGGCTTTCATATTTTCAATTATTTGCCAACTAAAGTTTGTGGATCTAACCCGTGATGAACTCTTGATCTTCATGAAATCCAAACAAGGTAAGTCATTATTTTTTTTCTCTTTTTTTTATTGCTTAAAGTATTACAAAGAGTATTACATATGTCTCCCTTTTTTTCCCCCACCCTTGACAATCCCCTGGCCTCCCCTACCCCCGTAAGTCATTATTATTCCCAATTATATAAAGTGGATATTTATGTAAGTGCAGAATTCAACGCAGATAAACTATGTATCTTGTTATTCCAATGATGATGGATTGAAGTTAATAATACATTGCATTTTAACTTGCTTATAAGAAATATTAAGCCCGACTCTATAACAGAAAGGTATAGTTACAGAGTGCATCAATAACTCAGCCTAGAACCAAAGAGTTAAAGAATTGCTCAATTCTGGCCATTTTGTATGGTCAGTTACCAATATTTCTCCTGTAGTCTTTTGCAATAATAATTTATTAAACAAGCATTTATTACATTTTTACAATAGTATGCCTGTCTCCATGCTAGGCATTGAGGATACAATGATGAAGGAGAAAAAAAACTGATATCCAACTGGAGGACATAGATTATGAGAAAGCAAAACAAATTTTTGTAAATATAGATTATGAAAAGTCTATGAAGAAATGCAATGATATGTTAGTGAGTAAGTGGGTGGAGGCCTAAATCATATTCAGTTATGGTGTTAGGGTCCAGCCATTAAAAAGGACAAAAGTCACACTAAGAGACTTTATTGTAGGAATAAGTTAAATAGGTATTGAGACCTGAAAAGGCTCAAAGGAAACATTAAGGTGTCAGAGATAATAATACAGGAAGTAACTACCACAACTGGACTGGGAAGGTGGGTAGAAGAAGAATAATCAGAATCCAGAAACTTGGAGGTCAGACGTACTCAACCCCCTAGGAGAGAACACTGCCCTGCCCAGGTGTTGATCCTGACATCACACCAAAAAAATGTCTAGAACCAGTTGCTGTTGCCAGGGCAACAATGACAGCAACAAACATAAACAGGAAGGAACACAAGTCCGTTTTTCCCTCCCTCTGTTTGCAAAGCTCCCTGGAGTC
The DNA here is from genome assembly GCF_000147115.1 of Myotis lucifugus. Classification (NCBI taxonomy): domain Eukaryota; kingdom Metazoa; phylum Chordata; class Mammalia; order Chiroptera; family Vespertilionidae; genus Myotis; species Myotis lucifugus. Next base: position 1,754,353 of record NW_005871133.1, read on the forward strand.
TAATGCAACCTATTGTTGAATCTAACAGGGAGGTTGACTGGCAAAAGAGATGCAGTTCGCAGGGTCCCGCCCAGCACCACAATGCAGAATGCAATGGTGGAGCTGGAGCTGAGAGAAAATCCCTTGTCAGGAGATTGAGAAAGGGCTCTCTAAACAGGTAGCATTTGAATTCAGATCTGCAGAATGAAAATAAGCCCCACATGTTAAGAATACAAGGCAACATGCTAGACAAGGGTTCCCAAAAACAAAGAACTCATTCTCTCTGCCTCCTACACCTGTTCCTCTGCCTATAGTTTGTTTTCTGGTTAATGACACCACCCTGTACCCAGTTTTCCAAATCAGAAACCTCTGAGTCATTCTTTCTTCTCACTCCCCACATTCAGTTAGTCACCAAATTCTTCAACTCTACAAATCATTCCTAAATTAACCCTCTGTTTTCTATGACCACTGCTACCAACTTGGTCTCTGCAGCTCCAGAATTGCCCTCCGGAAATGTATCCTTCATGCAGTTACCAGAACGGTCAATCCAGGACATAGTCTCCCCGTGCTAAATTCTTCCCTAGAAAACTGGAGCAGATGAGGTCCAAGCCCCCAGCAGAGTGCTCAGGCCCTCAACCATCTAGCCGCCCCCTCCTCCAACTTTATTTTTTTTCCCCCCTTCAACTTTATGTAAACCTGACCATTTGTAGTCACCCTTTCAAACCATGTCATTTTATGGCTCGGTGCCTTTTCTCAGGCTGGCTAATCTTTCAAGATTTCGCTTGGGCATTAACTCTTCCAGGAAACCTTCCCTAAATCCCTAGATTGAACTGCGAGCCCCTCATCTGTGCTTCTACTCATCACAGCAATATGCTTACATGGTCCCTCCCCAACTTGACAGTACATTCCTTGAGGCAGAGACTGTTAACCTTGGTAGCCCAGTAAATTGTAGGTACTCATAAAAAAAGGATCTATTACCCTTTGAGACATTATGCTAAGTGAAATAAACCAGTCAGGGAGAGTTGAGTAGCACATGATCTCACTCATATTTGGAATCTTATGAAGGGGAGGGGTTGGGAGGATTTGTTGCTCCACTTATTTATGCATTCATTGGTTGCTTCTTGTATGTGCCCTGACTGGGGATCAAACCCGCAATCTTGGCATATGGGGATGATGCTCTAATCAACTGAGCTACCTGGCCAGAACCTATTTCTTCACTTTTTAATATACCGGTAGCCTCAAAAAAAACATAAATGAAAGTGAGATAATATCAAAGAGTTTCATCAGGGTACATCATAATTAAATTAATAACAGCAACTTGTAAGAGATGAGATCAGATTTATGCAAAAATGTTTCTTGGCCCTGAGGCAGGAAGAACAGGTACATGGCAAGTGGATCATGCAATAAATATGCTGAATGAAGAAATGGGTGGCTAGACATCTAGTCCATAGCAACTAGACAACTAGAGGAAGAATTTGCCCATCTGAAAGAGGGCATTCAGGATAGAAGACAGGAAAGGGAATGTCTAAGGTAAAAATAACAGGAGACCCTTTGAGCTTGCTCATGGAGAGGCTGCCCTAGCCTGCAGACTGAGCTAGTTTTTCCGGGAGAGTTATCACCAGAGCCTGATGCCATTAAACATTCCAGTTATACAACAGCCCTCAACTCTGTTCCTGGGAAAACTGCCTGGTACACATCCTATGGGAGTGGATCCTGTGGTCTCCCTGACACAACACCTGGTCCCAAATGGAAGTCACACTTCTTGAGGAAATAGGAACGCTATCATCCCTTCAAACACTCAGATAGTTCATGTTTATTCTGAGAGACCACATATTCTCTGGGTCCTGTCAAGGATTTCAATGTAGACTATGGTGACCCAAAGGAATAAAACTCCCCCAAGGTAATGCCCCCCCCCCGCCCCCCCCCCCCCCGCCCACTCCCACTTGCAGGCCTCAGTGGTCCAGGTGGGTATCTGCAGCACTTGACTAAAACACAAAAGGTGAAGAAGGATGATCTATATCATAGGAAGGGGAGAACCTCCTAACCACACAGAAAAGCAAAGACAACCTAATCACATAGCCTCCAGAGAAAACAGCATGTGTGTGTGATTATCCTCATTCATTCATCCAGGAAGGACTGAGTTCCTACAATAGCATGTGTCCAGAATGCACTGAAGACAAGCAGATCTCTGTCCTCTAAGAATGCTACATTCATTGGAAGTTTCTCTTCGCAGAAGCTCAAAGTGTCTTTGATAGCCCAAGTCTCTGAAAATGGGAATATCGGGAGATTAAATGATAAATTATCAGTTGAATGATAAACAGTATAGTGTTTTCAACTTTCTCAGTATGATATCTCAGTATGATTCTACTGCTAAACTTACTTTTCTCCCATGAAGTTCTCATCTGAAAACTTTATGCTGCAACCAGAACTACCTCCGTGGAGCTGTGTGGGCTCTGAGGGAATGCTGGACACCCTGAATCTCCCAGCTTCTCTTCCAGCAGAGACCATGTCAGCGCATTGTGATGCGGGAGCAGTGAAACAATGCCCAGAGCAGCCTGCCTCCCCTGCTTCTTTTACTACGCGGTCAGTTGCCTGCCTGGTAGACACAAACACCTTCTGCCAAAGAAATGTGAAAAGAGTTGGGAGCGTGCCCTTTGGAGACCAAGCTCCTAGTGGACATCCAGGAGATCTCGAGGTCTCTCCAGCCTCACCTCTGGGTAAGTGACTCCCGCCCCTGCCACCTGGAGTGAACCTGAGGGAGAAGGAAGGTTTAGCTCAATGAATCTCAAATAATTCAAGAACCCACGGTCTATTTTCTTATCTTCCTCCTTTCCTTCTAGTTTCATTTCTTTCCTTCTAGTACTGTAACCAGAACAAGCAGGAAAGCTCAGAGACAACACCTAGTTGCTGGATTTCATAAAAAATAATTTCATAGAGCGTTTGAGATGGAAATAAAAATGAGTTTTCCAGATCCTCTTAAAATTTTGACTTTTCAAACTGTTACCCCAATTTTCTTCCATAAGTGCCTGAGAATTGAATGAATTTGTAGAAAGACAGTCATTTTCAATTGTTCAAATGGGAGAGAAGATCCAGAACCCAGGGCTTTTCTGTTCAAAGATGAAAGGTTAGTTGGGGAAGGAGTCGGGGGGGGGGCATTGTCAAGAGAGGGGGCCGCAATATTCTGACTTTCTCACAGGTGTAAGAAGAATTGCAACCTAGAATTGTGATGGACCAATCCTAAAAATGTTTATTGGTGTGTTAAGAATCTTAGAGAAAAGTAAATGCAATGCTTCAAAGCACCAAGAATCACAGAGAACAGCTTTACCAAGTCTGGCAGACTCCGCCATGTAGGAGCTTCCATGGAATTACAGAAACAACACACAAAGGGAAAAGACAGCAGATTCTAGGTGGTCAGTATATGGGTGTTCACTATAGAGTTCTTTCACCGTTGCCGTAGGTTTGAAATTGTTTTATAATTACACATCAGGGGAAAAGACCACGTGGATAGGAAATAGGAAAGACAGAGAACGTTTTATGGGCATTTATACACACTGCTCTGAATTAGGCGGTCAGAAAAGCCAGCAGAAGCACTTCCATGCTGGCTCCCAGATGTCCACTCCCTCTGCTTCCTAATTTCCGTTAAAGCTCAAGCTCTCCCAGTTCCAAAAAACTCCCAATGGCTGCATTTATTCCTGGGAAAATGCAGACTCTGCACCCCCACCATAGGGTGGTACCTTCACATCCACACTATTCTTAGCTCTGATGGGGCCTTGGCCATCCTGGGAGCATTACCCAGATGGGGAATTCTGGTGACGTCATGGAAAGTCTAGAGCAAAGCTGAAGCCGTTCCACCCTGAGATGTATGCAGCTCGATGCTTCTCTGGGCTCTGTTCCCCTGTTAAGTCACTGGCATCGGCTCCTGTTCTGGGATCAGGTTTAATATGGAATCTCCCTACCTTTTTCTTTTACTAAAAGCCAACAGTGCTTTTTCAAATGAAAATTACGCTGTAATTCTGCAGAAAAAGTGCAACCTGGTGTAAATATCTGCTGAATTAATCTGTACTCAGAATTGAAAAGAGGGGGGCAGGGGATAGAGGGGGGGAACACACTAATTAAGAGAAATAACAAAGAATGTAAAGGCTCTGCTAGTGATAGGATAAGTTGGAGTCCACCTCAAATATTATCAGATTCCTCTCCGCCCTCCTTGCTCAGCAACAGCTACAGCCCTTTTCTGTAGTATCACTCTGGCTTACTTAGATATATAGGATATTTAATGGGACCAGTGAAAGGCATAAATTATTGGGAAGATATAAGTTATGGTTGTGAAACGAATACACCATCCTGGTAGAACAAACATGAGATTCTGTGTATGTGAAATGAAGCTAGCTTTGTGTTCCCATGATGGCCTCCTGCAACCCTGCTTGGCTGCTCTGTTTAATTCACACATTCATTCAACACGTATTTATTGTAATTCCATTATGTACTCATTCATTGGTCCTTTAGTGTGATTAATCTATTTTAACATGAAAGTTTACTTTTTAAAATATATGTTTTTATTGATTCAGAGAGGAAGGGAGAGGGAGAGAGAGATAGAAATATCAATAATGAAAGAGAATCATTGGTTGGCTGCCTCTTGCATGCTCCCTACTCGGGATTAAGACCTCAACCCGGGCATGTGCCTTTGACCGGAATCAAACCCAGGACCCTTTCAGTCCCCAGGCCAATGCTCTATCCACTGAGCCAAACCAGCTAGAGATAACGTTTACTTTTTATTTATGAGTTTTATATTATAGACTTATACTGCCCATGTAATATTAAATAAAGCAAGAAAGTATATGAACTTCCATAAAGAATTTTCATAAATAAGCCTTGCTTTATTTTTAAGATATTTATATATCTGAAATTTGTGATAATGTTATTCATATTAATAAGCTGAAAATCAACAAATGTTCAGTTTATTAATATGAATAGCATTATCACAAATTTCACTTGCAACATCTCTCTGCTCTGACTTTTAATCATAAAGACTACAGTCATATTATCTGATGTGCAATGGTCACAGGGTGATGAAAGAGAGACATAAATGTGCTATTCACATTCTTCATTTATCTTTAGTAAAAACTTTTCCATGGATAATAATGCAAAGTTAGACTGTGGTGATGGTTGCACCACTCTGGAATTATACTAAAAATCATTGAATTATACCCTTTAAATGAGTAAAGTAGATGGTATGTAAATTGTATCTCAATAAAGCTATATTAAAAACTGATCCATAGATAAAATTATGAGGAAAACAAAACTATCTGTAAAAGTCCAGCCCATACAAATCAGAGTTATTATGAATCACCAAAATTAGCAGCAATATCTCAGTAAGGGCTGTTCATGGTTGTTCATGGTTGTTCATGGGGCGAGCGGGCTGGGGGCTATGAGGTGACTGTCAGGATCATCTGCTGTGATCCCCACAAGAGCACAGCAGAGCACAGGGCGCTCAGAGTGAGAACCTGGACTCATCCACTGCTTTTTAAGGGAAAATCATTTCTCTAACATCCGTTAGCTATTGGGCACAATTAATTTTGGCACATCTTACAAGAGATTGTAATGTTCCAAATAGGTCCACACCATGATCCGTAACTGCTGATTTGATGTTGAGAAAATATGAATATTTATGCTATGCAATATAGAATACATGTATATGTATATATATATATATAAATTTATAAAGCTGAAAATACACACACACACACACACACACACTAGAGGCCAGATGCAGGACACTAGAGGCCCGATGCACGAAATTCTTGCAAAGGGCTTGACCTTCGCAGCCCCGGCTTCGTCCAGAAGGTCGTCCAGAAGGATGTCCAGAAGGCTGTTTGGTTGTCTGGTCTACTTAGCATATTATGCTTTTAATATAATATATTTTAATATATATGCTTTTTAATATATGCTTTTCATACTGTCTGCAGGTATTGAAAGTAAGCCTAATAAATAGTTAATTTAAGACCTGATCCTGCTTTTGAACCACGGACAGATTGTGAGGTGATGTGTGTATGTGGCCAAGATTGGTTTCACAGAGCAAGTCATGCATCTTAGGAACAATGCAGTCTTGACTAATTAACCAAGATAATTGGGGGGGGGGGGGGCGCATTGTGAGACACAGACTGATAATCTCAAATCACAGTTAAAACTATTTAAAAGTTAGCACACATTTACCATTTGTTCAAAGGTGTAAAAATCATTCTAAAACAAATGTTTAGAAACAAACAAAAAAAAAACACAATCACACCAGAGAAGATATTGTAATTCCATTATGTACTCATGGAATTACAATAACTGTTCCATTTTCTGCTCCTTAGCTGACCTCCCTTTTATTTCAAGGTTCAAAGGCAACAAGAGGCACAAGTCCTAATCAGGGTTCAAATCTGTCACTTCCTTCTCCTTCAATGTGGCCCTGAAACCACACCTGCTCCCCTGGGAGATCATCTGCTGATTGCTCTCTGGAGGGATGATGTTCTCTTATACAAGGGATCCTGGAACCACATGAATGACTGGGCAGGAAAGGGCTATTCCCTATTCCCAGTGGCCATGCAGCACCTACTGATTAGCATGTGTTTGTAAACGCTAGACATAGCCTCCAAGATGTAGATGTTGTCACTCTCTTGGAGTGATTTTTTCCCAAAAAAAATGTCTATTCTATCATCCACTTCTAGATGAACAAGAGTTGATTACTGCATTTCATCAAATCTAAGATCCATCAATTATAAGATATATCATTATTGTATGGAGCACTGTGAAAGAAAAAAAATGCTACTAATTACATAAGTCAATGCTTTCATATTAGCTAGACTTCTCCCACACCATATCTGTGCCTCCACGCTCTGTGCATTTCTTAAGGGAACGCTCCACTCTAGTCTCTGGGAGCTTTTTCCGAGCCTCCGACTTGCATCCTGCAAGTTTTGTCCTGGAAGTGCCTCCGTCTTACCAGAAGATACCAACAAAGCGTTTTCAGGGAACCCATTAGGAACACATTTTTTAAAATGATAATTAAATGCAACCCATGTAGTACAATCAACGCACATAATTAATATGAACAAACAGGATTAAGTTCATACATGTACAGCCAACTGACAACCACCATGCCTTTGTCCCCCGGTGGTCACAAGATATATTCCACCTCAGTGTTGTTAAACTGAGGGAAAGCATGTTTCCTAGCATGGATGAAATTGGGGGAATATGGAACTAGCAGTGATCAGAGGGAACCCAGCACAGCAAGTGCTAGTAGATTGTACTTTTCGACATGGGGTCAGGTGTATCAGACTAATATAGGCACCATATGGATGCTCACTATTTGATAGCCATGGTGTTCGGTGTTTCTATACATCAGTGTATTCAGTCATCCCAACACTGCATTGAAGAAATGGAGCTCAGATGTGTTAGTAACGTGGTCCAAGATCACAAAAGTAGCAGGTGACAGAGCCCAAATATAAACCTGGCTGTGTCTGACTCCAACATCCATTATATTCCCACCAGACAAGTTTCCATACTGGCATTATGTCACTGAAGTTCTGATAGCAACTATAGTTGTAGTTCACCTGGTCCAGGAATTCCTGAAGGGGTTACTTATGTCAGAATTTTACGGAGACAAGATAGAATTGTCTATAGTAACTGTAATCACAATATGATATGAGAACTAAACACAAGTGACAAAATACTGAGCATAGCGTATATAAGTATATACATACAACAACTACCGGCTGGGAAGTTAGAGAGTTATTTAGGCTACTCTGGCTCATGTACAGAAAGAAAACCTTCAGGGTTCTTACAACCCGCCATTGCCCAAAGGTCATGTGACTCTACACTACTTCCTTTGTCACATTCTCGAACATCCTCGTTGGCTATAGGAGCGCAGGAGTTCACTGTCTGGCAGTTTTAGGACAACTGTGAGCTATGGACATATGACAGTTTGGTTCCATTCACCGAAGGGCCATGATTAGGGTCACTGACAACAGCTCGGCTCAGATGTGGCCAGCAGCCCTCTGACCACGTCACCCACTGGGTTCAGCTAGAAGAACTCTTTCTAAGCCATGGACCTCACATTTGAAATAAGAGTAAGGATTAGTGTGGAAATTTTCTTGAAATTTCACTGCATACTTTATTTTTCTTTCTTTCACAAAAGACTTCATCATGAAAAGGAGGAAGCCCAAACTGAAGTGAGTCAAAAACGCTGTCTCCAAGAGAAGATTCTGGCTTGGCCCTGAATTGAGGTAAGATGTGATGGTGCACACGCTGACCCTGTGGTGAGCTACGCCAGCCCCTGCTCCTCTTCCCGTTGTCTACCCTTCTTCCTTTCTCTTTCCCTTCCTTTTGTACTTACTTCCCTTCCCGGGCTTTCCTTGTCTCTTTCCCTCTTCTGGAATTCAGTGTACCAAAGATGTGGCTTTGGATGATCCACTTTTCTAGATTCAAGAAGGGACACGTGCACCAATATGAGAATCTGAGCTGAGAGGGACAAAACTGCAAGAAAGCACAGCTGTTCTGGGAAATGGAGGGAGAACAGTTGTGTGATTGCTTGTCAGCCAGACCCAAAAGGTCAAGGGCCTTCGCTCTCCTTCCTCCATTACACCTTGCTCTCCTTTAAAAAATGCTCCATTCCAAAGCTTTCTTGACATGTTCCAGGAGATCTTCATAGACAGGGTGTCCCCAAAAATATGTACATGATTTATTCAGTGTTTATTAACATACAGTTCATTTTCAAAATTTTAAATAATCTACAGAAAAGAATAAGGCTGTTTGTCAGTGACTGTTTTCAAACTGATGATCGTTCTGATCCAGGCATTGCTGATAACAGGAAGCAATGGAATGGCAAACATCAAGAACCATTTCATTTGGTACTTGTGAGGCCTCAATTCATCAACCGGGTTTTGTACCTTAAACTTTCTCTTTTATGTATCCTCACTAAAAAGTCCAATGAGGCACTTTAAAATAAATTTTCTTGTTCAAAGCTTAGTCTGGTTGCACCCATTATTTCAAATCAGTTAAACCTGAAAAGGAGTGAAAGTCAAGTGAGTTATCAGCTAAGTGTGTATACATTTGGGGGGACACCCTATATTTGGGCCCCCAAGGGATCCAGTTGAGAGTTGGAGCACTCGCTGTGTCCTCTGGTTCTCTCAGGCAGCCTCAGTGTCTCCGACCGTTGAGCGATGATGGAATGCATGCTTTGTCCTACTGGATAAGTTATGGAGCAGAGAATATGGAAATGACAACAGGCTCTTTTTCTAGCCTTTCAATCACTATGAAAATTCTTTCATTGCCGTTACAAAGCTCTGTCCTTGGAAATCTAAAGTGGTTTAATATAGCCTTTTTCACTCATGGCCTGAACCTCAGAATTCGTCTATCTCCCCTCCCCCATCCTCTCCTCTCCACCTCTTTTACTTTCTCTTTCTTTGTATTATTATTGCCATTAATTTTTTAAGCAATCACAAACTTACAGAAATATTTTCTGAAATTTTTGAGAACAGTTTTCAACATGATGCCCTATTATCCCCAAGTACTTTAGTTTCTGTTTCCTACAATCAAAGATGTCCTTCTACATAGCCAAAATGTGATCATCGAAATCAGGGCATGAACATTGCATATTACCACCATCTAATCCTGAGACCCCGTTCAAATGTTGCCGATTGTCCCAATGAGGACCTCAAAGCTAGAGGATCCAGTTAAGTTGCCCTGTCTCTTCGGTCTCCTTCAGTCTAGGACAGTGCCTTAGTCTTCCTTTGACTTTCATTATCTTGACATGTTTTAAGACCACAAGCCAGTTATTTTGTTGAATGTTCCTGAATTGAATCTGTCTGATGTTTCCTAATGATGGGACTCAGGTCATGCATCTTTGGGAGGAATATCACAGAAGGATGCTGGGTGCTGCTCATTGCATCCTGTCTAGTGGTACACTGCTTTCATGGCCATTGCTGACAGTGTTCACTAATCACTTCATTTAAGAGGTGTCTGCCTGGCTTCTTCACTGTAAAGTTACTTTTCCCCCTTTGAAATTAATGAATATGTAGGTTTGAAATATGTAAATATTCTGTTCCTCATCAAACTTTTAATTAATTTATGTATTTAAATCAGCATAGAGTCTCATGGTCTCCTATTGTATTAGATCAATTCCTGGGATGTAACTGATTACACATCTCTCACACCATCCTCTTTCCCACTTGGATGCCCTCCTCACCCTCCCCCGGGGCTTACACTGAGCTGCACCCCCCTCTCCTGGTAATAAACACCCTCTTGCCTCCCTCCAGTTCTGGGCTGCAGCTTCCCCCACCTCAGATTCCTGCCTCTTTGTTCAGCTAATACATTTAGAGTTAAATTGTTCAGGAAGGGACAGGAACAGGAAGGAGGGGAAGGACGCCTTCTGTATTCTTTGGTTCTCCCTCCTTCTTCCTCTTTCCCATTCATCCTGACCTATCCTGACTCCTCCCACCCTTGCCAGTCTTCCCAAGCACTCAAGGCAGGATTGAATCTTGAGCAATGACATAAGCTCCTCTAGTTAGACTCTGAGGGTCTAGTTCCTGGTGTGGGACTTGTAAGCTGTGTGGTGTTGGGTAAGTTACTTTCTGTCTTCAAGCCTCAATGGCAGAGTGTATAAACGGAATATCTTAATAATGCTACTTCATGGTGTTCCCAGAATTAAATGAGGTAGGGCATGTAAGACCTGTATTGCTTCCCACATGACAAGCACTAAATAAATTCTATCCATTACTATTTCCTTCCTCTCTGTGTTGGGTGGAAGTTGTTTTATCTCTTCCCACCCCCATCCCTGAATGCTTTCTTTTATCCCATTCTTTTTATGTTTTGGCTTCTCTAGACTATTTTGCTTTCTTGCTCTTCATTTTTTAAAATATATTTTTGTTGATTTCAGAGAGGAAGGGAGAGGGAGAGAGATAGAAACATCAATGATAAGAGAGAATCATTGATTGGCTGCCTCCTGCACACCCCCTACTGGGGATCAAGCCCACAACCCAGGCATGTGCCCTCGACCAGAATCAAACCTATGACCCTTCAGTTCTCAGACTGACACTCTAGCTACTAAGCTAAACCAGCTAGGGCATTTCTTGCTCTTCTTGACTCATTTTACTTCCCATTGGTTCATGTATAAGATGTGCTAATGGGACTGGCCAGTGTGCCTCAGTGGTTGGTATGGACCTATGAACTAGGAGGTCAGGGTTCAATTCCCAATCAGGGAACATGCCCGGGTTGCGTGCAGGAGGCAGTCAATCAATGATTCTCTCTCATCATTGATGTTTCTATCTCTCCTTCTCCCTTCCTCTCTGAAAGCAGTTAAAAAAAAAAAAAAAAAGATGAGCTAAAGGGAGGCATCCATTGAGCTCCACCAGCAGAAAGTCTGTGGGGATTCCCACACTCTCCATGCCCTGGCATA
>NW_005871133.1:1766341-1794816 GCF_000147115.1 Myotis lucifugus
TCGAAGAAGAAGAAGAAGAAGAAGAAGAAGAAGAAGAAGAGATGAAGAAGAAGAAGAAGGAGGAGGAGGAGGAGGAGGAGGAGGAGGAGGAGGAGAAGGAGGGGGAGGAGGAGGAGGAGGGAGAGGGGGAGGAGGAGGAGACTGTGAACTCTGAATGATGGAAAGAGTAGTGGTACATTAATTAAGAAGACAGAAAAGAATGGTTTAGGGGACATGGGGCATGTGTTTGAGGCCTCCTCGAGAGGCCTTTCCTAACCAGCCTAATTAATTAGTGTTGCCAGCCCTATACCCCAGGAACTTCATATTCCAGGTATCTCTGTTCCACAGTCTCTGTGGCCTTTATCATCCAACATCTTCATTTTTTTAAAGAGAGAGAGAAATACCGATTAGTTCTTCCACTTACTCATGCATTCATTGGTTGCTTCTTGTATGTGCCCTGACCAGGGATCAAAACTGCAACCTTGGCTCATGGGGACGACGCTCTAACAAACGAAGCTCCCTGGCCAGAGCCACATCTGATTTTGAACTTGCTTCCTCTGTTTCCCCATAGCCTATAAGCTGCCTGAGGGGAGGGATCTTATCAGGCCTCTCAGATGTATCTCCAGTGCTCAGCACGTCGCCTAGCATATCATAGATGTTGATGAAATTTGTTGAATGAATGAATAAGTGAAGCTACTTACATGTTATGTTAAATTTTCTCTGCATCTGTTCCTTGTCTGTCCACTTTGTCGATTGTCTGGTGTTTGTGTGTAAGCACAATGAAGAAGAGCAACAGGAAGCTTACCATGAGGATCAGTGAGCGAGACGCCATCTGCATCCCACCCTCGCACGGTCCCGGAGATCTCAAAAATAAGTTGGATGGAGGAGAGTATGCCCCTTTTGTATCTCCTCCCATGTTAGAGGGCAATTTTATCCAGGTAAAAGTTCCAGCCCTGAATTATGTTACAATAATTTCAGTCATTAACTTACTCAAAGATGACTGAAAAGGTCGGGAGGGGAATTGTTTTAAACGTGGCAGTGGAATGTGTGACACAGTTAAAGGGAACGGTTTTGGAACTTTAGACAACTGAAAATAATTATAATGTTAAGTAAAAATTCATTTTAAATTTTCCCAACTCTAACCTAGGAATTCTGTCCTCACTCTACCATAATTTTCTATCATAATCTGCTCAAAATTACATGAAGAGACGGTAGTCATTTTTAGGATATCCTGCCACAGGAAAGCATTTTGATAATTCCTTTCTTAGATTTAGAAGACATTTTAAAGAATAACATCTATGACACAACTGGGATTTAAAGTGAATTTTGGATTTTAGTTCTGAAGGTGAAATACAATTGTCAAATTATGTCAGGGAGAAAAAATTCCTTTCATAAAAATGTATCTACATTATGAATGAAACTATATTTCAATGCATTTGGGAGCAGTTCTAACTTTCCTTTGAACATTCAACATTAAAATATTCAAGCAAACCTGGCTAGTGTTGCTCAGTGGTTAAGAGTCAACCTATGAACCAGGAGGTCAGGGTTCAATTCCCAGTCAGGACACATGCCCAGGTTTCGGGCTTAATCCTCAACGGGGGGCTTTCAGGAGGCAGCCAATCAATGATTCTCTCTCATCATTAATGTTTCTATCCCTCTCTCCCTCTCCATTCCCCTCTCAGAAGTCAATTAAAACATATTTAAAAATATATATATTCAGACAAAGAAATAGGGAAATGAGTTCAATGGTGTAGGCTGTACCTCTAAACTTCACTGAAATGCCACAACCAAGTCTAACATGAAACGTATCCATTCAAACAGCTCCTCAGCTGATGCCACAGAGATGACCACAGATACTTACTTCTTCATCTTCCATAAACACGTTCTCTGCACTGACCCCTGGGAGCCCGGGAGACCTCCTCCCCTCCAGAACCGTAGGCAGAAAGTGATGCCTCAAAGAACACTGATGCTTCAGTGTTGCCCAGAACACGTGTAATAAGTCATAATTGTACGTACTTTATTTTCCATGTGCTTCGTACTTACTATTCTTTTTTTTCACATTTCTTCCTGCACACTTTTCAAATAACCTTTGCATGCTCTCATGAACACGGGGGTAGGGGCCAATTAGCATTCTACAGACCATCCAGGGCCCCATATCATAATTGGATAAGGTTATTTCCTTCAACATGCAGCAAGCTACTAAGGTTCCTGAGTCAACAAGTTTAAATGAAAAAGAATAACAATGATCTCAAACAGAGTGCCAGAGCCTCAGGGCATCAGCTTGCCCACCAGGAGTCAAGGACCCAGGCTCCCTCCTTTTGCTCTGTCACCCTCAAGTTAGCTCCCCCCGAGCATCACATGCAAACAAGACAGTGACTGCCAGCAACAAAAGAGATGCCTCTCATCCTTACAACTCTGTGAGGACTCGGAATCCTTTCCCAGGGCCACCAAGAGGCCCCCACTAGTGTCTCATTGGCCAGGCCTGGGTCACATGCTGCTGCTAAAAGCAATTGCTTGCAAGGGGATGGGTCAGCATGACTGGTTTATCGTAATTTTTTAATATTTTTTATTGACTTTAGAGAGAGGAAGGGGGAGAGAGAGATAGAAACATTGATGAGAGAGAGAATCATTGATCAGCTGCCTTCTGCATGCCTCCCACTGGGGATTGAGCCCACAACCTGGGCATGTGGCCTGACCAGGAATTGAACTGGTGACTTTAATACTCAAGTATTGAGCCACACTGGCTGGGCTAAGTCAATCATAATTTAACCCCTGAGTTGGGACACCATCTCTGAGGGGTGGGTACCAGACAAAACCAGAATTCTGCTCATCAGGCGGAAAAGGAGCATGGTGTTGGGTAGATAATCAATAGCGTGGGTTCTGATGTCTTTTAGAGTATATTTGTTTTTAAGTGATTTATTTTTTGAGCCAGTTATTATACAGCTGAGAAACCAAGTTTGCTTGGAACTTCTCTGGCTTCCTTCATATCCTTGTCCACCCACTTTCCAGTCTCCTCCTCTTCCAACTGCGAAGATTTTACTGGCTGAGATTCTTAGGTTTTGCACATGCAATTCCTCAGCTTAAAAGTTCTGTCCCCACAGCCAATTTATCTGCCACTTTGTTCAGGTCTCAGTGAGGTCCCTTTCTCGGGGAGACTTCTCTGACCCTATGGCCAGGGTGCCTGGGACTGGCCGATTGGTGAGTGTTTAGGAAGTTTGCCAGAGGTTGTTAAACACAGCCATTATTAAAAATTAAATCCTATAAATTTTTCCAATTAAATTACATTCACAACAAAGGCAAAAATACTCAAAACTCATTATTCCTATTATTTCTTTCTCCCTTCCCCTCTCTCTCTAAACACACAAACAAATAATAAACATACCCTCAGATGAGGATTAAATAATAATAATAATAATAATAATAATAATAATGAGTGGCATAGTTGTTCAGTGTTCACTTCCCTGGTAGACCTCCACAGTCAGGAGCCATGTCTGCCTTTTTACTGTGAGAGCTCCAAGAAGTCACAGGAGCGAGTGAGTGAACATAGCATCACATGGTTCATTGTTCCTGTTTCCTACAGGTAAGCAAGGTAGTCGGGACCATGCACCTCATCAGAAAACCCCTCTCCCTGTTCTCTGCCTTAGGTCAATAGAAGAGGTGAATCCATTTACCTTCATAACCGAGCCAACTGGGTGGCTGTTGCCATCTGCTCTTCCAGCCACACCCACAAGACCCCCAACGTGATGCTGCTAGCACATCTCACACCCATGGCCCAGAAGGACAGAGAACCCCGGTTTAAGAGTCTCCTGAGATCTTCTCCAGAGAAACTGGTGCTCACCAGGTGAGTTACAAAGGGAAGAGGTGAAGGATGTTTCAGAAAATGGGCTTTGTCCCCGAGGAGCTGAAAATGGACACAACGATGACAATTGCTCCGGGCAATTGCTCTCACTTGTGCTCCTTGCTGCAAATGAGAGCCATGCCCTCGAAACTGGGGACATGGCTTATGCCAACCTGGCAGTCAAACAAGAGGTAAACTTTTATTTCAATTGAACTTAATTAACAGGAACTAAAAACTCAAACTGCCTCTGTAGAACATGCCCCTCTCCCCGCAACATCCTAACTGCTACCAGAAGTAGTTAGCTCTGGTTGTGTCTCAAGCCACCAACTTGTTGTGCAGCCCAGAGCCAATCACCCACCTTCTCTAAGTCTCAACTCTGCAGGATGACACAGGACAGTTTCTCGTGGTAAATGCTGGTTCTCTGATTTTTGTAGTATGTCAGAGTCTTAGAAGTGTGACCCAGGTGGGATGACCCCCAGCAGCCTGATGACATGTACTGAAAACGAACATTCTGAGCCTCCTAAACTAAGGACCAGCCTGGGGACCTGGTGGCCAGGGGAAGGCACTGCCAGGTCCCTGCCTGCCCCTACCCAGGCCTGTGTGGGAGACCAGCCTGTTGTCCTAAGTCCAGTGATGGCGAACCTATGACACGCGTGTCAGAGGTGACATGCGAACTCATTTTTTTTTTTTTTGGTTGATTTTTCTATGGCATTTAAATATATAAAATAAATATCGAAAATATAAATCTTTGTTTTACTATGGTTGCAAATATCAAAACATTTCTATATGTGACACGGCACCAGAGTTAAGTTAGGGTTTTTCAAAATGCTGACACGCCGAGCTCAAAAGGTTCGCCATCACTGTCCTAAGTCTCACTCTACAAACTGCTATAAAACGTAACAGGAAAGGCCTTCTGAGAGGCCTCCGATCTGGCCTCCAGGTGACCTCTGCGTCTGTTTGCAGGTTTCTCCCTCTGCAGTTTGTGACTTTGTCTGTGCACGATGCTGAGAAAATGCGCCTCAAAGTGAAGCTGGCAAGTGGTCGAGCCTACTACCTCCAGCTCTGCGCCCCCGCATGCAAACAGGACGCCTTGTTTTCTCAGTGGATAGAGCTCATCGCCCTCTTGAACCAGGAGAAAGCCAAAGTTTCCAGAGTGTCGGAAGTCTCGAGCCTCTCGGAACTCACAAATAGCACAGACATCACGGGCTCGATGGACATCATGGATATCGCAGAATTCACGGCTGTACAGACTTCCCATCCGTACATGTATTCAGACCATGTGTACGGCCTGGAGAGCACTGATTTCTCAGAATTAACAGTCATCACCGACGTCACGGATGTCACGGATGTTCCAGAGCAGGAGGTCACTGAGGCCCCAGATGTAAACATTTTCACAGAAGTCACAGAAGTCACAGACCTCCATGACGGCACAAACAGCTCGGGGGTCAGAGTGGTATTTGAAAATGATGACATACTAAGGGCCAAGCAGGAGGAAAAGGTATGTGACATGGAAGACTTTCATTCTTTAGTCATCAAGAACAAGGGTGATCACCAAGATGGCTCCTCTTGGTTAGTTCCCTGATGGTGATTATCAAAACGCCATGGAACTTGTTCTAATTTTAATAATGAGATCTGATCCTTGGTGTAAAGGAGTTGTCAGGTGTCTCTTGAAATAGGCAGTGACCATCCTTACCACCAAACGCACCCCAATGTCAGAAAGCTATGGTGGGATGGGAAGAACTTTGGGATCAGAGTCAGAGACCTGGCTTGGAATCTTGCCCTGCTGCAGCGTGGTTTGGCCAAGTCACTGAACCTGCATGAGCTTCAGTCTCCTCATCTCTAGGATGAGAATATGAATATCATGTAAGGGCTATTTTAAGGTTTAAATGTATATAAAAGGATACAGTACATTGAAGGATGGGATGAAACTTCAGTAGGGAAAAGTGAGGATAGAAATTAAAATACCAAAAGAAGTGAGTGGCTATAGAAAAAGCCAGAAAGTAGAAAAACGCAGAGCCATATCCAAGAATGGTTAGTCCTGTTCGGCTGGAGCTTAATATATGTGGAGAATAATAGGATACAGAATTGAAAAATTGCTTGCAAACCTTGAATGCCAAAATAAGAAGTGTGGATTTCGGTCTTTGGGCATACCTTAGCCACAATAGCCCTTTCTGTAAGGGTGTGAAGGAGCTGTGGTTTGTGTGTGTGTGTTTTTAAGACTGAGATTTTTTTTTTAATTGATTTTTGGAGAGAGAAAGGGAGAGAGAGAAACATTGATGTGAGAGAGAAATATCCACCAGTTGTCTCCTGCATGTACCCCAACTGGGGATGTAACCTGCAACGTTCTGGTGTATGGGACGACTCCCCAACCAACTGAGCCACCCGTCCAGGGCAAGGAGCTGTGTTTTTAAAAGATTAATTTGATGGCAGAATGGATTGTAGGCAAAGAAATCAATTTGAAGACTACTGCAGAAAAGCCCAGGGGGCCCACAATTTTTTTTAAAAAAAAAATGGCAACGGGCAAGGAAGAAGTTTCACAGAAGAAGAAACTTCCAGTAAATACAATGGAAAAGTTTAACCTCATTCATAATCAAAGAAATTCAAATTTAGAAAGAATCTAACCTGTAAAACTGTTACTTAAAAGAATAAAAGTAGTGTGGCGTTGGTGGTATAGTGGTGAGCATAGCTGCCTTCCAAAGAATAAAAGTAGTCCATGTTAGTGAAGCTGTGGTAATATGGAATTCACATAGATTTATGGTAGGGATGAAAATTGCTACAAACTGCCCTAATCGGTTTGGCTCAGTGGATAGAGCGTCAGCCTGTGGACTGAAGGGTCCCGGGTTCGATTCCGGTCAGGGGCATGTACCTTGGTTGCGGGCACATCCCCAGTAGGGAGTATGCAGGAGGCAGCTGGTCGATGTTTCTCTCTCATCGATGTTTCTAACTCTCTATCCCTCTCCCTTCCTCTCTGTAAAAAAATCAATAAAATATTTTTTTTTAAAAGAAAAGAAAATTACTACAAACCTTAAAATATACCCTTTGACTCAGTGATTCCACTTCTAGGAATCTTTCTAAAGGAATTAAACAGAAATAGGAATGATGATTTAGCTATAAAGATGCTAATCATTCCACATTCATACCATGTTTCTAAAAATGAAAATATGAAAGTAACCTAAATGTACACTACAGGGAAAATGGCTAAATCCATTTAAATCCATGCAGGGCAGGCCCCATATTTGTCTAATTCAGGAATGACTGTAGTATGTATCTGGCAAGTTCATAGACACTTAGTAAATATTTGTTAAATGAATGAATACTCTGTAGCTATTAAAATTGTTGAAGAATTATTCTTTACTTGGAGAAATCTTCATGATATAAAGTTGAGTAAAAAATGAAGAATGTGATCCGTACGGTACAGAGATAATAGAAGGGGGAAAGTCATATTATTAATAGCAGTTTATTTTTGGATTGGGGGATTATAAGCAATTCATGTTTTCTTCACACTTTTCTGAGTTTACTGTTTCCTACAACAAAAGGATTCATTTTTAATTAGAAGAATTCAAGTTTTAATGATATAAGGAAAATGTTTATAATAAATCATTAAGTGAAAAATGTAGCATATGAAACAGAAATATGGTCACAGAACACACACATACAAAGTAAATAAATGGGCACAGGGACCGAGTGAAATGTGCCAGAGGAGTGGTTATTTCTGGCCAGTGGCATCAGGCTGGCAATAATTTTCTTCCTTTTACTTTAAATATTACTAGAGGCCTGGTGCACAAATTCATGCACGGGTGGGGTCCAGCCAGCCCTCCCTGATAGGGGCCGATGGGGCTGGGCCAGCTGGGGAGAGGGGCCGCGGGCAGTTGGCTGCCAGCCCTGCCACTTGGTTGAACTCCTGCTTGAACTCCTGGTCCAGGGGACAATTTGCATATTAGCCTTTTATTATATAGGATAGTATTTTTTAAATTATTCTATAATAAATATGTATTTCTTTCATTGTCAGACTTAAAATGAAGTTTTTAAGAGGAAAATAACTTTCCAGGAAAGGTAACAGAGGTGATGGACTAGTTGGTGCAGACGCAGGCGATGCTAGAGAGACACAGTACTCAGAACCTGCCAGCCCATTGCTCTGAGCCTTCGAGTCCCAGGAAGGCAGCGAGCCACTCAGAGAGGTGCTGCATTAACAGAAACCAGGAAATTAGAACGGGAGGATTTTAGGGTATTAAGGTTTAGGTAGTTTCTCACCTATTAGATGCTCTTAAACCAAGGACAGCCTCAGATTGGGGAGTACCTAGAAAGGCCTTTCTAGAAAACCTTCCTTTCCCTGACAATTCGGGGAGAGGAAATACTGTCATTTAGAGGTGACTTCAGTACATGACCACATGTGCTTTTCAATGTGCTGCGTTGGGTCCCCACACTGCCAGCCCCCAACACCCACCTGGCCTCCCCACGGGCCATGCGACAGCAAGCGTCAGTCCCTCCTCACTGCGCCTGTGCATCGAGTAAGTCTGAATGAAATGATTGCTGTTTTAGATATGGCTCCATGAGTCATCTACTTCTCGATGATGCTCTCCTGTCACCTGATTTGCTGCTGCTTATTATTTTCAAAGGAAAAACTGGAAAAATGTCTGAAGCCTGGGTGTCTACGAGATACAAAGAGTAAGAATGAGCTCAAAGAATTCTCGAAACACGTCACCATCTCAAACGTAACACTGACTTTCGAAGGTGAAAGATGTTTCCAAACGACCTTGACGCCAGTAGAGAGTGAGCCAGATGCCTGCGAAGAGAAGAATGACAGGACCTCGGAAATAAGCACGGCTCTCAAGGCTGGAGAATCCAGGTGCGTGAGGCAGGGGGGCCCCGGGGGTGCCGCGATGGGAGGTAAAGTAAATGAGTGGACGCTTTAAGATCCCTGCAACTCGGGCGTTTGTTGCTGGAGTCTCGGGCATAGATACAATATAATCGAATGATGACATCGTCAACTCTTAATTACCCGATTTTGGTTCAATCTCATCTAAATTTTATTTCCATTCTGGGCTGCCTGCCCGGTGTCACTGTGTGTGCTGAAGAAAATAAACAAGAATGGTAGGGTCCACCTTTGGGAGTTAGGGGGCCTGGATTTCTAGAGTGATGATGGGTGCTCTTTCTTTTATCTTTATACTTCTCTATCTTTTCTCCTCCACATTTCCCTCACACTCTTCTACATTTCCAACTAATAACTTAATAATCTGAAAAAAAAACTATTTTCATAACTTTAATATCCAATTGCAAGATGAATGGGAGAGAGTACTACAGTATTATAAAGACTAAAGTTAATCTGGTCATTCTGGAGTAATGCCTAAAAAGAAACCAGAGGAAAATTTGGATCTAAATATTTATATTAGCAATAATGAAAACAAGGGATGCAATGAATCATGTCTAAATTCTTTTTATTTTTATAAAATATATTTGTATTGATTTCAGAAAGGAAGGGAGAGGGAGAGGGAGAGAAACATCAATGATGACAGAGAATCATTGATCAGCTGCCTCCTGCACGCCCTATGCTGGGGATCAAGCCCACAACCTGGGCATGTGCCCTGACCAGGAATTGAACCATGACCTTCTGGTTCATAGGTCAGCACTCAACCACCGAGGCATGCCAGTGGGGCTCATAAGTTTTTTTTAATGTAAAAAGGAACAGGGGGAAACAAGAAAACAAAACTAAAAAAAGTAATAAACAATACAAATTTTAAGTAATTTAAAGTGATAGAAACTGTGGTTGATTCTTCAAAAAGAATAAACAACAAAAAAGGGCAAACCACCATACAACTTTTTTTCTTTAAAGGGCAAAATTGGAAACTTGAAAGGTGTCACATCAGCTAATAGGAAGATTAGCAAATTGTTATTGAGAAAGATTATATACAACTTTGCTTTAATAGCTTGGAAACCCTAAATTAAATAGATGACTTTAACAAAAACACAAAGAGGCAAAACTGGCACAATCGAAACTTGAAAACAGAAAGTTTTTATCAAAGAGCTCCCATAAAAGAAAAGGACATAGTTCTGACAGTTTTTGGACACTCAAAATCATCTAGCAGATGTTTGTAATCTTTTAAATATAGAAAAAAATGTTTTATTTTCCTAATTTTATGAAACAAATAATTTGGATTGTAAAGCCTGGCAGACAGCACAAGAAAAAAAATTCTAGATTAATCCTACCTGTGGCAATAAATGCTAAATTCATTGGCCCTTAAGAAGCAAAATATAGCAAATAATACCAAATTAAGGAAACTGTCAATAGAAGTCATTATTTGAATTTCGAATAGCAGAAAAGTCATGACACTTTAAATGCATTTGAGAGATTTTGATGCTCTTAATAAAGACACAAAATATAGAAGAATTTTCCTTTAGCACAGTAAAGAACAATTACTCCAAATCAGAGACATTATTTTAATAAAGAAATTTTGCAACTGTTCTTAAATTATGTTCCCATTAACATTTCTATAAAATATAATTTAAGAGGAAGTATAGTAGGGCAAAGAAGTCAAAGAATAAATATAAGATTTTAAAAATCACTCTTTGCAAATGGAAATTCACATTTAGAAAATTTGAGATTCATTAAAAATATTAGTTTGTAAAAAAAGTTTAAGAATGTCATAGGTATAAAATAAACTTACACAAAATAATTCTGTTAATGTCTTATTTTAAAAAAATAAAAAATGCATTGAAAAAACAGAATGTATTTTTCATAAACAATGATAAAAATCAAATATTTAGTGGAAGTGAGAAGAGATCTATATATCTGGAATTACAAAACTTTAATGGCAGAACTAAACAACAACTTGAATAAGGAAAACTCAGATCTCTTTCTGGGCTGGTAGATTTAAGACAGCAAATATTACAGGGCCTCCTAGATTGATTTATAGATTTAAAACAATACCAATTTATCTCAATAGGATATCTCATAGAAATTATAAAATTTATGTGGAAAAGATAGGGGTAAGATTATCAAGTAAACTTTTGGGGATGGAAAGTGTCTAGAGGGAGTCGGTTCTATAAAATCTTAAGCCACATTGTAATTAAACGAAATTCATGCACAGGGTGTAGGGTGTCCCTCAGCCCAGCCTGCACCTTCTCCAATCTGGGACCCCTCGGGGATATCCGACTGCCGGTTTAACCAGCAGTCAGACATCCCTTTCGCAATCCAGGACCGCTGGCTCCTAACCACTCACCTGCCTGCCTGCCTAATCACCCCTAACCACTCTGCTTGCCAGCCTGATCGCCCCCAACTGCCCCCCCTGCCAGTCTAATCACCCCCAACCTCTCCCCCTGCCAGCCTGATCGCCTCTAACCGCCTCTGCCTCAGCCCCACCACCATGGCTTTGTCCGGAAGGACATCCGAAGGCTCCCGGAAAGTCTCCCGGTCTAATTAGCATATTACCCTTTTATTAGTATAGATAGCCACTAGAAACACTAGTGCCAAGTTTAGAATATATAAATAAAGTTTGAAAAATAAATGTAACTAATATGGGTTCAAAAGAAGCACAAAAGAGAAAAATTCTAGAGATTTATGTCATACCGCACAAAAAATTTCAAATGGAAAGAGTAAAATATTGTAAAACTAAAATAAACTAGAAGAAAATGGAATGGTAGCATTGCCTTAGTCTCAGAGAAAAGTTCATTTCTTGGTCACTGAAGCAACAGAAGAAATTTTCAGTGGCAAAGTTCATTCATTCAATAATATTTACTGAGCACCGTCTATGTGCTAGGCCCTAGGAACACAGCAGTGAAAATAATCAAGTCCCTATCTCATGGAGTGTTTTATTCCAGTGGAGGATAATAGATAATAAAATATATCATGAGATCTGAAATGGGCTGTGATTAAAAAAAATAAAGTAACAGAATAGAGAATGATTTGAGGAGGGAAGAGAGATTTTTATACAGGTGGTCAGGATGGCTTCTCTGATATGAGCAGGAATGGAGCTCTGGGGAAATAGAGTTCCAAGCTGACTGACTGTATAACAGTTATAAATACCTGCCAAATAATAATTTTAAATAAATAAATACATAACACAATGGGAAAATAATCACAACAGGTAATCTATAAAGGTTGTTCCTACCATATATTTAGCTAATGAGAATTTGTAAAGAATCCAATGAATAAATGGTATGAATGAAAAATTGACTCCAGAAGACAAAAATAAATCAATACTTGAAGAGGGATCAATCTCACTAATAATTTTTAAAAATACAAGTTAAGCAATTACTGGGTTTTTATTAGATGTTTCTAACACTGATGATGTCATTGTAAATGGTGGGACCTGTCTACAAGTGATTTGGCAACTCACACTAGAGACAATTACAGCCCTTGACATAGAGGAACATGTGTCAAAGAAATAATTTTTTTAAATAACCTATTTGAACATAGTGTCTTGTAGTTAAAACTTGTAAGTAATCCAAAGAACTGCAGGGATAAAAATGGCTACATAGGAAATAATATGTTAATTTAGTGAAACAGCAGGTCCCCATTAGGAAAAGCAATGGGGAAATTTCAATGAAAAGCACTGTATGACTAAAAAGAACTTATAAGCTAGAAAAGTAAAATTCCAAAAAATGTATATATAATAGTATTTTATTTTTACAATAAGGATGGTAAGAAACCAAAGAGTTTAGGCATAGTTGGTGATTAAATAAATTGATATTTGTTGTAGCTATTAACACATGTTTCTATTATACTTTTATTAGACAATGGATTACATATATAATGTAAAAATCAAACTGATGCTAGGATGCGTTAATTGGAAGACATAGCAGTTAGAGACTGAATTTTGCAGTCAGACAACCCTGGTTCCAATCCTGGCTCTTCTAGTCTTACCTGCTTGTGATGTTTCCGGTCACAGTTTCTTTACTTGTAAAATGAGAATTACGCTGACCATGCTGAGTTGCTGTAGGGATTTAAAAAACTGATATTAAAAAGTCCACAATGCCAGTCACTGTGAGCAATGGTAATTGCTTCAAAAAAAATAGACAAATTAAAATGGGGAAGGGAATGGGAGGAGGAAGTAACATAGTAAGGGAGGGGAGGGAGAAAGGGTTCAGATTGTACATTAGACTAAACAAATCTAATACAGATTTGACTTGCATTGAATATAATGCAAAGATGATTTTATACCACAGAGTACCTTCAAAGTAATGTTCCCACTACACTAGCTAATACACTGAACCTAGAGAAGAACTGGAGAAAAACACAAAATTTATGCAGTAAAAAAAAAAAAAAAAAAAAAAAAAAAGGTTATTTAAACAGAGGCGGAAAATGCCAATAGGTGACAATTACCAATGTATGAGAAGTCCACAGAAGGCTAAATTTAAAAAGTAAATTTAAAATGAAAATCATTTTAACTAATCACAAAGGAAAAATTTGTTATACAGCAAAGTAATATAGCAGACAGCCAACCAATCAATAAAGAACAATACATTAGTACGTATCACTGATTAGATATTAATAAACAACAGAACTGGTTTTGGAGGTTGTGGTGTCTTTGTCCTTGGAAATTTGTCAAAAATAAACACTAAGACCTTTGTCCTGGCTAGACTTTAGACATTATTCTCCTGCCAGGGATCAAGACCTTCTCATAATTCTTATGTAATTTTAATCTACTGCTAAATAAACAAGAGACCGCATGGTGAAGGCAAATGTAGCTCTGCTCTGGGGAGTCCTTAAAGGACAGCGCTGGGACAGAAACAGGAAACACATCCAGTGGGTTGTAGGGCTCTAGAAGCAGAGCACTAAAAGTACGTCAAGAGCTTGGGCCACAGTAGGTGCTCAGTAAATGATCGCTGTTGTCGCTGATCATTCATTCCCAATAGTTTACGTAAAAGGAAGTTGGGTATTCTGTCAAAAAAAAATCTTACTCAACAATATCTTAACCAAGTAAGAATTAAGTACTTGGTACTCAAATCTGGCTTTTTCTTTCACCTTTCTTAGCTAAGTACAGGTCAAGGGAATCAAAGGATTATGGGAATCAGAGTCATGTGCATTTAGCCCCTGGACTGTGCATTTCTAGCAATTCTAGAGCCTCTGGGTCCAAGTGCCAAGGTATTCAGGCGTCAGGGGGTGATGATTTCTGTACTTTGGGCTGTCTGCTCAAGCAAAGCACCGCTTAATATCCAGGGTTCCTACACCAGTGGTTCTCAGTGTGTGTCAGCACTGTCTCCTGGGAACTTGTGAGAGAGGTAAATTCTCAGGCCCCCGCCCCATCCTACTGAAGCATAGACTCTGGAGTGGGCGCAGCATTCTGTGCTGCACTAGACCTCCAGGTGGTTGCAGTGCATGCTCACATTTGAGAACCATTGCGTTATGAAAAGCAGTTCTACATACAAAGTACAGTTTAGCAAGGGCTCCTTTCTCCTGAGGGCTTGTTCTCAGTCCCGATATCCAAAACAAGGAGCCCCTTTAGAGCCACAGGACAATCTATTGGCTTCAACTCTAGGGAGACTTCTTCAGGAATTGTTTCTAAATGACCAGGAGCTCTGAAATTTGGATTCAAAAGAGAAAAAAATATGTAAGTTAACTATTTAAATCATTTCAACTTCTTTCCTTGCCGTTAGATTAGCTTTTAGTGCCTTTTAATAAAATGAATAATTAATAAACTTTATTTTTTTAAATATATATTTTATTGATTTTTTTACAGAGAGGAAGGGAGAGGGAGAGAGTTAGAAACATCGATGAGAGAGAAGCATCCATCAGCTGCCTCCTGCACACCCCCTACCGGGGATGTGCCTGCAACCAAGGTACATGCCCTTGACTGGAATCGAACCCAGGACCCTTAAGTCCTCAGGCTGACGCTCTATCCACTGAGCCAAACCAGTCAGGGCTAAACTTTATTTTTAAGTACAGTTTTAGATTTACAGAAAAATGGATAGAGAGCTCCATACACCCACCCCATGCCATTCTGTCACCCTTCCCCCACCCCCAGACTTCCTTATTGACACTTTGCATAGTGTGGTACATTTGTTGGAATTAAAAAATAATATTGATATGTTATCATTAACTATAGTCCCTAGCTTAGGGTTCACTCTTTGTATTGTAGAGTTCAATGGGTTTTGACACATGCATAGTGACATGTACCCACCATGACATACAGAATAGTCTCACTGCCCAAAAAATCCTTTGAGCATTAGATTGGCTTTTATTGGCTTTTTAAAGTATTAAAATTGTGAGCTAAAAAATATGATGAAAAATGCTCTGCAAATTGTTGTTAGTCTCACTATTATGATCCCTATTAGAAATAGGAAACAAAATCCCTATATAAATAGTAAAAATTTATGGAATTTTAGCGATAAAAGGACTCTTGAAGGTTAGCACATCTGAAATTCTTCAAGGCCTGCCCTCCAGTCTCTCAGCTTCCTGAGTCATTATCTGATGACTCTACAAGGGAGAAAAGTAAATACATAAATTTTAAAACACAAAGCAAAAACAAATTTTGGTTCTAAGTAATCCTCTTAATCCCAATTTAATCAAGCCTGGGTTCTTTTTTATTGCCAGTTTGCATCAGGAACATAATTACTTGCTGGAGCCTAATTTTAAAATGTTCATTATGAATGATAGGTGTAATATCTAAGAATAGAATGGAATTGGCTGGTGCTTTGTTCCTGGGACATCTGTAGGATATTGCAGGATTTGTGGGATTGCGTCAGGACATTGTGAGAGTGATAAATAAGAGCTACATATTTTTCATCTTCCAGACCATGGATTTCAGTGACACTTTATAACCATGCACTTTGGAACATGAAAAAAAAATTAAACAATGACCTTGTTAGATAGTTTGTCCTCAAATTCATTACTCTTTAAAATGTAAATTCAGCAATTTCAATCTAGATGAGTGAAAGAGTATGGAGCCGTCTATAATGTCACTTTAGGTCCTTCCGAAGTGAAGGATTTACTTTATAAAGCATTTATATTCCTTTTCATACCTTGATAATTGCGATACTGTGACTCTTCCCTTTGCTGTATGGAGGATAATGGCAGGCTTTATTTTAATTTACACCTATTTAAAGTACATTTACCTGATATTTCTCAGTCTCTTGAAAACTTTTGTCATTAAGCTTAACCTTCATTTAAATCACCAGACCTATTTAGTTCAGGCTCTGTGAACATTTATTTGCAAACTCCTCAGAAAATTACTAACTTAACCTTTACTTTGGAAAGATCCATTAGAATTTAAACTGGATGCATTTGCCAGAACCCTTGAAATGGATCATAATTATGTCTTTGTACTTATCTGTGAATATATTATCTAAGGGCAATTATTTTTCTGAAATACTTTCTTTTGCTCAAACAGCAAAAGTTCCAAAATATTATTGAAAATGTGATGAAGAAACAGATTTAGTGAAAATTAAGTGACATAGGTTTATGTTTTAGCATGCCAATGAGGTTAAGAAAATAAGTATTTTCATTATTGTTATTAATTTTTAAAATTAGGAGTGCAGAAAACAAACTTCTTTATCCAAAGACATTTCTGAAAGTGAAATAGTCTGAAAAACTGACAGCTTCTCTCCTATTTTATCCACTACACCATAAGAAAAATAATAACTTGTGTATGTTATTCACCTGTGTTGGGGAGGAAAAAGAATTTTCCTTCTACCCTTCAAGTTCATCTGGCTGGTCTAATAATCAAATTAACATGAAACAGATTAACAAGAGAAAATAATCAAATTTATTACATATGTCCATGTGGGGACTCCCTAAGAATAGAGGACTCTAGGACAGACTGGGCAGTTCAGGTTCACATGCCATTCTAGACCAAAAGAAGGAGGGCAGGCGCCTGGGACATCAGAAGGAAAGTGGGCAATCCAGAGACGGATGAGAAAGAGCACACATTTGGTAAACAAATCTTGCCAGGACACCCAGACACAATGGGACTCAGAGGGGAGTCTAAAACCTGACTCTGCTTGGCTTCTTCCTTCCTGCCACGCTTAGATCACATGCCACTAAGGCGAGCAGATTTTCCTTTGAGTAGGTTTTTCTGTCTGAATTCCTTTAGGCAGGTAAGGGGGTTGGGGCGGGGTGGTTCAGAGGTTCTTTCTGAATCTTTTGATTCTTAAAAATAACCAGCTTAAAATAATCAACATATCAAAAAGGCATATCTTGGGGGCTGGCAAGTTTCCCAGGCTCTGTGGCCCCCATCTGGGCCATAGAGACTGTGACAAAGAAGCTAGCAGAGTTGGACAACTTCTAACCCCAGGCACCCATCCTTTCTAGGAGCTATCCCTAGGTCTCTATGAAAGTCTACAATTCCCAACACACCCGTCTCTTTTTGGGTGAGCCCTGAGCTTCTCTCGGTCTAAACCCCAAGTAAGTTTTCAGGGGCTGGAGAGGAAGCAGGGAAAGGATACCCCAGCCTCATTGAGTGGCAGGTAATAAAAATAGATTATATGTTATTAATATGGCTTTTGCAGGTGGGATAGCTTATATGTTAGAGAAATTTAGGTAATTTTACTTTAATATGCTTTATAATCAACAATGCCATAGATGTACCAAACACGTTTCGTTACTACCTACAAAGCATTTCGAGAATGGGCAGCTACCTCACACCCAGTAATGCTTTTCTAGATATTTGTGGTTACACTAGCAAATGTTTTGAAATGTGTTGTTTATTTTTACAGGAGCATGAGGACTGATTCAAACACTTCAGGTAAGGAACAGATTCCACTACATTTCTTTGTGATCCCTGGTATCTGGTAGTGCCCTCTGGGTCCTGGAGCAGAGTAGTTAAGAGCGAAGGAATCAAGCGAGATGTGTTAATGCATTCCCTCTCCCACCTCTGCTCCCTTCTGAGTCCTGCGCTAAGAAACTCTTGCCCAGAGCCTTTCACGTAGGGGGCCTCGCTTCACATTCTTCTGTGCTGGTAGGGTTCGGTTTCCCAGTTCCCCGTATCTAACTCCCTGGGCAGGAACCACTCCCAGGCTAGCTCTGCAGGCAGAACCCAAACAATTGGGCCTCTCGTCCTTGCTGATTTGAAAGGGAAGTGGTCCACAAGTACATGGCTTGGTAAATCTGAAGTCATTGCCCCCTTTTCTTCCTGCTTTCAGCTTGGGCCTCTGCTTTGCTGTCAGGTGATTCCATTTAGTGTTTTGTTTGGCAGTTTTTTCTTCACAAATTCTCATGTCTCAGGATTTTAAAATTGTAACCCAAGCTTTGGACGTGGAGGTCGTCCTATAGGCACCAGTGGAGAGCTCTTCCCTGGCTTGCTGCTGACCCACTTCTGAGTTACCGTGGGGGTGGAGCAGACCTCAGCTCCAGTCATGCGCATAAAAGAATGTCATGGAAGGAACATAGAGGCACATTTCGCTGGACTTAAGTGGAGGGGAGGGGGAGGGATACTTCTGCTTTAAAAACCAACACTTGAAAGATATTTGTAGTCACATTTGCAAAAATCCTCCTCAAAAAAGCAAATAATTAGAGGATAGGTGTTTATACAAGAGGAATTTGTCTCCGGGCCTTCCCACCAGGCATTAGGGTCCAAGTACCAGATCAACTTCACCTCATGTGGCTTCACCTATGTTACAATCCACTGTATTGAATCTGAGACTATCGTAGGGAAATGTTATCGTAGTTTATAATAAAAATGCAAAATCTCCTTTGCAGTATATAGAACTTTTATCTATCAATTTCTACCCCAGATTGTATTTCAAAAAGAAATCAAAGTGAATTTGTAGAAATTCCAGAGATGTCCAATCAGCAAATATTTCCTCTCGTTCTCTAGGGAAGGGTCAATCTAGCAGCAGCCTTATCACTAACGCATAGTACATTAGCACATAATTAGTACATTCTCCATGTACTCTGAAATGCTCCTTATTTAAGCCAAGGACATTTTAAATTAATGTAGGAAATCAGCATTTTTATCTTCACCCTACATGTGACTGATTCCTTCACCTGTCTTTTGGCACAAACTCAATTTTGTTCAACTGAACAAGCATCCAGTGCCTATCTATTATATATGAAGTACTGGCAGGCTCTGGGAGAGATCAAAACGAAATAAATAACAATACGTACACATATTGGTGCATAAATAACATAAATTTGTGATAGTATAGCTTTCAGAGAAAAGTGGAAGACCTACTTTTAGCTCAAGAAGGAGAGAGAGAAAATCATGAAAGACTCTATGAAGGAGGCAGTCTTTGAGTTAGAAAGGGGGAAGCAAGAATATCCTGGATATAGGGAATGGTGTGAACAAAATCAAAGGGGTGGGATAGTGCTGGGCATGGTCAATAACAGGAACAGAGAGAGATGCAGCCAGAATGCAAGGCAGGAGCCAGCCTGTGGAGGTCCTGCACCATGCTAGGGAGTGTGGACATCACTGTTTGGTCGGAAAGGAGGAGCCATGGAAAGGCAGAAAGGACAAAATTAGTGTTATGTTTTAGGACAATTGCAATTTCTAAGAGAAGCTGGAGCAGAGTAGAGATAGGAAATCCTAATAGTCCAGGTGAAGGGTGCCAAGGTTTGAACCAGGTAAGAAGCTGTGAGATAAAAAGGACATGAATATGTAGTCAGCAAGACTTATGGACTGACTACTGTGGGGGCAAGAGAAAAAACAAACCACAAAAAACTGAAGACAGCAGCTTGGGAGGCAACACGACTAGAAAGGAGTGAGTCCATGATACAAGCTGGGAAAGGAATTGGAAGAGTTTGGGAAAGTGAAGAAGTCAACTATCAAACCCTGAACTTAGAATCAAAAGCCCTAGCTTTGACCTCTAACTGCACTTCCTCTGTTTCATATTCAACCCCTCTGGGCCTCAGCTTTCTCAACTGTCAAATGTGTGTGCATATGGGTGGGGGAGGGAGGGGCATGGTTAGCTGTCTCGGGGCCCTTTCCACTGTTAGGACTTCATAAGCTGATATGTTTGTGGTCCTGGTGGCCCATCTTTGTAAATATAGAGGCAGCTTAGAACAGGGCTCTGGGAATGAGGAGCAAAGCAAAGAACAGCCCCCGGGCAGCAAAATTCCACTCTGAGCTTGTTAAGTCCCAAGGACAGTATAGGATGCAAGCCTGGCATGCAGGTTTCTCAAAAGTATTAATTTTTTTCCCTGTTTGTTTTCTTTCATGTACTTTCTCATTCTTTCCATTTTTCTTTCCTCGATCTTTCCATTTTTCATTACTTAGGATTGTATAGTTTTTCAATTTTCCCTCTGATTAGCATTTCTTTCCCCTTTTTCACACTGCTCTGAATCACTTCTTTTTCCCCTTTCATCCCCTCTTACGCACGCTAAGCACTCTTTCCCCCAAGAAAAGCAAAGATTCGTGGAATCATAACCCCTCGTTGAATTTAGACTGAGTGTAGACTAAAATTGAGTCTGTAAATCTGATTTCTACCCTATTTCTACTCTAGGTAGAAGCCCGAATAATGAGTGCTCCCACTGCAGGAAAACGAACCCCTGTTCCTATTAACCTCTCAGATTCTCACTCACCCCACTGCTGGGCAATGGCCAGCTGCAGGCGTGGTTTCTAATTCATCTCTCTCAAATCTCTCAGCAGTTTGAAGGAATCACACTTTTTCTCCTTTCTCAGTAAGATTTTGAGTAAAGAGGCACTTCAAATGCATTTTTACAAAAAGGCTACGAGGCAGGGCCTAGGGCCTAGGCTAACCTTGTCTCTCTGGATCTGGGTCCATCTCTCTTCCTTCTTGACTTTCAATGTCTTATCTTCCTAGCCTTTCTTCTCTTTAACTTTGCTGAAAAAAAAATCGGTTTATCTGTGAACCTATGGTATTTTCCAAATGTGTAAAGGAATGAGACAAAGAATAGAGATTCAAGGAAAGAAGAGAGGGGAAAATTCTTATGAAATACTGGGAGCATCCTCCCCATCCCCACTAGCCTTTCTTTTCCAATTACGAATCAAATTCCTCAGAATCCTAAATGGGCAGGGTCATTTTGTGCTGATAAAACCGAGGCTAAAAAGAGAAAGGGTGGGAGGACCCTAAAGGAAACCTGTTTGTGAAACTTAACAACAGGCTCCATTGGAAAGAATAAAGACATTTTTGATGAGATGGCTGGCACATCATTTGAATTTAAGACCCAGAATACGTTCCCTCTCTTTCTGTGCTTTTTTCTCTCCTGCTTGTGACTTTTTACTTTCTTCTTCACTTCCCCTCTCTCTTCCCCTGTCCCCACTATTTTCCTTCTTGCCCTTTGTCTCTCTCCCCTCATGTCAAAGCCTCTTCTAATTTCCTCGAACTTGTGCCTCATCTGTCTCCCCTTTTCTCAGGGGAACGGATGTGAGGAGAGGAAAGTAAAACAGAAAAAGCAAAGACCAATGGATGAAAGACATGTAAGACAACCTACAGGTAATTTTTTACAATTATAAATCCCTATAGATATAAAGGACAGACACGACACTTTCACAAAAAGTTGTCAAAAAATCGAATCTTTTCACATTGAACCTTATTGCTTCTACTGTAGTGACAATAGAGGGGACCTGGAATGTTGAGGGTTGGTTGTGGTTTCTGCTCTAAGTCCACAGGAAAAGAGGGAGCCTCGGAAAAGGCACTGGAAGGGAATTACTTGAAGCTGCTTTTACGTGATTTCTTTCATTCTCATTCTTCCTCTTCCTCTTTGCCTCCCTCATCACACTCTTTCCCAACCTGCTTTCTTAGGTTAGCCAACACAGCCAAACCCTCTCTCTTTCATACCACAGTTATACCAATATTTATAGAGCACCTACTAGGCTGTTACATACAGTTGTGTAAATTGTACACTGCACGGTTTAGTCACATTGTAGCCTATGTGCAGCGCATCACCTTCATAGCTGCAGGTGGTGGCCCAGGCTTACTATTCTAAAGTTCTTTGGGACGCTAGCTTGACAGTGAGTGAGTTACTTACGAATGAAACTTCTTCCAGCAGCCTCCCACAACATACCTACTGTGTGTGTGTGTGTGTGTGTGTGTGTGTGTGTGTAGCACCTACTAGGCTGTTACATACAGTTGTGTAAATTGTACACTGCACGGTTTAGTCACATTGTAGCCTATGCCTTGGCAGGAACCTCATGCTGCAGGTGGTGGCCCAGGCTTACTATTCTAAAGTTCTTTGGGACGCTAGCTTGACAGTGAGTGAGTTACTTACGAATGAAACTTCTTCCAGCAGCCTCCCACAACATACCTACTGTGTGTGTGTGTGTGTGTGTGTGTGTGTGTGTGTACCCATGCATACATGTGTACACTTAGGGGCTGAGTTTGTAGAATTGAAGAGAAGGTTGGAGAACCAGGAGTGGCCTTGGCAGGAACCTCATGCGCATGTCATCAGGGCTCTGATGATAATGGAGGTGCCCACCCTTCTTTTACCTGTTCTGTCATGCTGCCACCAAAGCCAGCTAGGTTAGCGCTGAGTACTCAGTTTATTCACAGAGCCCCGCCCAGATGCACACCATGGGCCAGAGGTTATGCACCAGAGGAAAACATTGTGGCCAAAAAATAACAAATGCCCACACACAATAATCCCCTGGCCTTCACATACACTGCTTAGTCTGTGCCTATGCTTTTGTGGTTTTTCTGCCCAATGCACGGAATTTGTGCAAGAGTAGGCTTTCCTTCCCCTGGCTGCCGGCACTGGCTTCCCTCTGGCACCCCGGACCCTGACTTCCCTCGCAGCTCTGGCTTCATCCAGAAGGTCGTCCGGAAGGATGTCTGGTCTAATTAGCATATTACCCTTTTATTATTATAGATGGTAGTGGTGGACAGTGAAAGGGTGTCACTCAGGATGACATGTGCTGGTTCCTACATCCACTTAGAGAGAATCCCAAGTCCTGCTAGCTCTCAAAACAGGGTGGGACAAAAGTAGGCTTACAGTTGTTCGTATGGAAAATAATACAATAATTAATAAAAATAATATAAGAATAAACTTTCTGTTTCATGTACTCACAACTGTAAACCTACTTTTGCTCCACCCTATGTAGTGTACAATTTAGAGAGAGAAAATCCTTTAAAGATAACCCAATATTCTGTGATTTCTTCCTTTGATTGATATATTTTATAGCAATGAAATTTCAAATATTGGGGTCTTATTAAGAACAACAAATACAAAAAAGGGCAAAAAAAGATATACATACCACATTTAAATCTTGACTTCTGATTTTTAAAAAGTGGCTCTCAAATATTTAAACTGTGAATTGCTTATGTATGGGCAAAGATAGACAATTTTTTAAATGGTGAAAAAAGACTTCATATTACAACTGAAGTAATGTGAAATTTATTTGGCCCCTTATTTCAATGAGCTTGTAATACCTATGACTTATTTTAGGACTCAGTTTAGATACAAAATAATTCCATGATATATCTATAATTCTTACAGAATAAAAGCCCATACTCTTTTAATCTTGATATCTTGATTTATTAGATTCTTACATGGGTAGAAATAGCTTCAAACAAAAATTTTAAGAAATTTAGAGGTTCCTTTAACATTGCTTCAACCTATAAAAAACAAAAACTTATCTGTCCAAAGGATGTTTATTCTTATATTAAGAAGAAAAGCTGAATTATAAGTGTAATTTTACTTATTATAATCACTTATTTTATGCATATTTAGCTTTTATACGTTTTTTATTTAACAGAAATAACTTTAATTGTCTATTTTAGACTTTTGAATTAATTGAATTGACTCCTCCATCTTTTTTATTTCCCAGATACATACAAACTACTAAACTAAAAAACAAGCACAGCTCAAGAAATAACAGCCAACACAAGGAAAAAAACAAAGCGGTGTCTTCCATGTGGCAGAAATAAAGGCTACCACTAACCATTAAGCACTTAAATCTATGTCAATCTCATTTCTTAAACCTTAATTACTATGGATTATCAATTTTAAAGGAAGATAGAGGCATATACATAACTGTAAGATTTTTTATTCATAAACTCAATTTTCATCTATAGGGCTTCTTTGGGGTTACTGGAAAAGTTTGTTATTCTCTTTGGTTTTACCTTTCTCATTTGGACATTCACCCAACACTACGTTGTGGCTAACATTGGGCCTGTGGCAGCCTTGAAGGAGGAGCCATGTTCTTTCCATCTTTGTGTTCTAGCTGCGCACCTGGCCTGAGAGACAGTATTTATGGAATCCAACGCCATTTCAGAGTTTTTTATTTTTTTTAATTTCCATACTTTTAAAAATAAAGAAACTACAGGCAGTCTCCATCCAAAAAAATAGTTTGAATTTTTAATAGCCACCACTTACTCATTTTCAAAAAGCTGCCAGTAATCTATAATATGCTTTGCAAGCATTCTCCATCTTCACAGTAATCTGAGGATATTGCTACTTTCCTGTTTCACAGACAGATGGCCAAAATGAAGCTTAGCAAGGTTAAGTTGCTTGTTCAAAGTCATACAGCTAAAATATATACATTCAAGAGCACGGTGGCTGCAGTATTGAGAAGATATCAGTGCAGAAGAGCCTATTAGCGTGGTAGCAGTGGGGTGGGTAGAAGTGGTTAGATTCTGGATACGAAGGTAGAAATGAGAGGATTTCCCACTGGATTGCATCTACAGTAGAAAGAAAGCCTCACCAACTGGAATAGTGAGGTCACCATATATTGAAATGAAGAAACCTAGATAAACATAAAAAGTTATGGCATGTTCAATGTGTAATAATCATTAGAAAATCAGATTGAGGTGTTGAGCCTAATAGTTGAATATATGATTCTGGAGTTATGACAGAGGTTTAGGCTAGAGACAAACTTAGAGTTGACAGTGTATAAACAGAATTTAAAGCAACCGAGACCAGATGCAATCACATAGGTAGCGAGTGATAAAGAACATGATAAGAACAAGTACAAAGAATTAGTGTATACAGTGCCTGGCATTTTTTAAGCGCTTTACATAAATAGATTCATTTGGTCTTCACAACCACTAAAAGAGGTAGCTACTTCTATTATCATCAATTTATAGGTAAGGAAATTGAATCTTGGAGAAATGAAGTTAATTTCTTCTGATCAAACAGCTAGCAAGTGGTAGAACTAGGATTCAAACCCAGGCAGAGAGAGGTAAAATATTAAGTGTAGCCTGAGAGACTCCAACTTTTAGCAATCAGGGAGATACGGAAGAACCAGCAAAGAAGACTGAGAAGGAGGTTCCAGTGTGTAGGCAGAGAAGCTAGAGTGGTCAGGAGTCCAGAGGACAAAATGGAGAAAATGCTCAGTGGCATCAAATGCTGGCTGGCAGGTCAAGGAAGACAAGGACTGAACACTGACCTTTGCATTTAACAAAGTGGCTCTAACAGGTGACCTTGATAAAGGCTGTTTTGAAGTTGTGATGGAGTTAAATCTCAATCAGAGTGAGTCCAAGACTGGATAGAAGAAGCATTGGAGTTCAACTCTCTGGAGCTCAGCACAGATACGTCCCCAGACCCAGTGAGAGGTATTCACGTGTGGATATGAATTAAAAGTGGTAGCTGAGATTTATTACATAAACAAAAATAGAGATTTGATTGGGCACTTAGTGAGGAAAAGATATGGGTAATTTTATTGCTCTATTTAGGAGAAAAAACCTGATATCCTTTCTCTTGGATTCAGTCTTGGTCCTTCTCTTATTAGAAAAAATTTCCAAGCTCCAAATATACCTGCCCCCTCTCTCCAAAATAAAACGTCTCCTGGACCATATTTCATTTGTCTACACATCCCCCGTCTAGCACAGGACCACCCAAGGGCACACAAACAAGTGGGATAAATGACTAACACTCTAAATATTGAATATGCTACTCTGAAGTTATTGTTGACTACTTGCTGTTCCCATAATAAGCCCATGCTTTTCTCTGTGTTCTTCACTCATTCAAATTGATAAAAAGTGTTATCTTTTTTAAAGGCATGTATAAGATCTTGATTTTCCTATTACTGTGGGTCTTTCAATAGTAGTGTCTTTTCTTTCCCTGTCCTTCTCCCTCCTCATTAGATAGCAAAGCTTCTCCTAATATAAGACTTTACCATTTTTTGAGCCTTATTTTCATTTATTATATTGTATTTTACGTTTATGGACTTGTCTTATCTTGTCCCTTTCCCCACCTTACTTAATTCCTCCAGGACAGGGACTGTCTCATGTTTCAGTTCTCTACAGCAAAGTACTTAGACATAAGAAGTATATATATATTTTATATTAATGAGTGAATATTGAAGTCAACTGAGTTGAATGATACACATCTGTATTGAATGACACTGATGCTAAACAAACCAAAGACAGTAGGACTTCCCATTCCACATGGCAACAACTGTGTAATGTCCTTAGCTTAGGGACATAATCATTTTAGCTAGATTTATGAAAGGTTAAGAAGTACTCTAAAACATCAAAACAATAATAACTAAACCCACTTAAATTAGAAAAATTCATGGTTTATTGGTTTGCTTTTTGTTTTTATGGTATTTAAAATTTTTAGATACTTGTGTAATAATTAATGACTTGTTTCATAACTTCTCTTATATCTCAATCAGTGAGCATTCTTTTAATTTATATCATTTCTGATCATCTGTTTCATACAGTCAGAAGTGATTAGGCTACTAATTCAGTTATGAAAACTTTGACTTTCACTAGTACATAGAGATATTAAAACCAAAGGGATATAATAGCCTTAGTTAAGGATTTCACATATAACAGGGAATGGAAGAATCTTGAAAATTGAGATTTCAGACTTGTTGCAAATGGCTGAAATGCAATATTCATGTATTTCCCCTAAGCCCTTAGCATAATAAAATGGAACAACATTTTATTACATAAACATGTAATAGAGGCTCTTGGCAAATGATGGGTTAAGCAGATGCCAAGATTAGGAAGGAGGAAAGGTATTTCCTATGGTTACTCTCCACCATACACTTGTTTTTACAGTTTGGCTTTCACTACTCACCCAAAACACTCAGTTACAAATTTGCCCGGGTGACTCTGTGGGTGAATCTGCCTTGTGACAAAGACGAACAACTCTTCTGGTGGGGTTTTAAAGCACAGATTACCCATTTCATTCTATTTTGGGATGAAATTATATTTTCTTAACTCCCTATGCTATCCATGTTAGATTCCATATGCAGAGGCTGCCAGAATCTCAAAGCTAGAAAAAATATGCAGTTAACCTGTTATATTATGGATGAGAACATTTAGGGAAGTAAACTTAGGAATAGTTTAGGAAATTTTCATGCTCTGAAATCACAGAACTAGTTAGCATCAAAGTTAAAACTCAAATCCAATTATCTTCAATTTCTTTCACTGTTCCCTCCTCCTCTTCCTCCTCCTCCCCCTCTTCCCCCCTCCTCCTCCCCCCCTCCTCTTTTTTTTTTTCTTTTTTTTTCACAAGGCCAAGTAATTTGGGATTCTGGGCATGGCTTTATTCACCAGAAAATAAACTTTTTATTTGCCATAGGGTCTACCCTCTTTTGAAAGGAAATACTTTGGGAAGTAAAAATAACTAACGTTTGTATAGCACTTGACAAAGGAATTTCCACATATTTGGAGAACATTAGCTGCTATCTCGCACAGATAGTGATCATCTTTTTACTAGGGTGCGGCCCTGTGACGGAGGAGGCCAAGCAGCCGGGAAGCAAGCCTAGGGAGCCGGAGCGTTCGGGTGGGTAGGGTGTTAAGCACAGTTGCTTGGAGCCAGGCAATTGGAATGCACCGGCGACGAGAGACTCCTTTTGAAAGAATTCTTTAAACAGCTGGATCCGTGGTTCTCAGCTGGAGATGATTTTTGGCGCCCAGGGGATCTTGGGCAATGTCTAGTGACAGATTCGATGGTCATAATGGGGTAGTGGTCTACTGGCATCGGGCAGAGAGCAGGGATGCACAGGCCGCCCCCGCCCACCAAAACCCCAAAATAACCCCGAAAAACAGAACACACACACAGAATGATGTTGGCCCTAATGTCAATAGCCCTCAGGTGAGAAATCCTGAGCTAGAGAAGTAAAATTCATTGAGGAGATAGAGGAGGCTTCTTGAATTGTTATTTCATGCATTTTAGAACTTAGAAAATAGGTCACACACACACGACACTCCACCACCCCCCACCCCGCCCCCCTCGCCCAACAGTTTCTAGGAAATTCCGGAGACTGTTTATCTGGATTTCCTTGCACTCCATGTGGGTTGTTGTCCCAGGTAACTCTAAACCCATTGACTCGGGTTTTGTGGAACAGCTGTGGCCCTTGGCATTCTTCCTTTCTGGTTTGCAGAACTCGATCCCAGCTGATAGTTTTTTGGATTCGGCGGCGGCGGAGAGTTCTTCTGTGGGACACTACCTGTAAGTGTGTCCTGGTTTTTGTTTTGTTGTTGGTGCTGTTTTAAACAAATGCTATATTGTGTGACGTGTTCCATAGGACAGGACGAGTGGCCTCATGGGGAATCAGATTTTCTTCAGAGGCAGACAGTCATCCACCTGCTCCCGACGGCGCCTCAGGGAAACCTCGCGTCCGCACACAGCGTAGCTCACGGGCTCCACGCCAAAGCCATTGCCTACGCCCGCGAGCCCGGAGCTGTTCGCCTTTTATACTGCGAGGCGCGCAAGTGCGCGCGACCCGCCGCTCGGAGCTGCAGAGCTGACCAATGAGCGGGCCCTCTCTCCGCGCCGGCTCGGGATTGGGCGACGAGCGCCAGCCTCTCTGCTTAGCGGCGGGCGGGGCGCGCCCAGGAGGGACTGCGATAGGCGCGCCCGCTACGCCGG
>NW_005871133.1:1795045-1798541 GCF_000147115.1 Myotis lucifugus
CTGGGCGGGGGAGGAAGCCGGAGTCTGAGGCGGGGGGGAGGCGGGGACTTAGGAATATGGAGTTGGGGAACAGGGAATTCTGGGATTCTTTATCCGGTATTTTTAAGGTCCCCGGGGGGACTGTGGTATTTGCAAGGATAAAGGGGCGGGCTGCGGCAGCCAGAACCGGCGGCCGCAATAGGCGCAGAGGTAAGAGACGGACGGCCGGCGGCTCGGTGGGAAGTCTTCATCAACAGTCCCCCCCGGCGCGCGGCGGGGAAGGGGCGCCGGGCTCGTCCCCTACCCCACACGCCCGGTGCTGGGCCCTGGGGAACCTCGGGCTGCTCGAAGGGCTGCCCCACGCAGCGGGATCCGCAGCCCGTCTACTGAGGGCGTGAGCCCAACCTTTGTCCCTTGGAGGAACGCTGCCTTGCTGTACCCAGCCCTCGGTCCAGACGGTCCGGACGAGGGACCCACCTTGGCGGGGCTGCCGCCGCCCGGCCCGACTTGCAGGGGGCGCGGCTGGGAGTCGCCGGTCCTCTGCGCCCCCGGCCCCCCGGTCGGGACTCCCTGTGGGCCGGGTCGGGGAAATCGGCCGGGCGAACACTTTCCTTTAGAAGACGGAATGCAGTCAGCGTTCCTCCGCCTGACTCAGCTCCTGGTATTCGGCTGCTCGTTACGTTCTTTCAACAAATAAACAAACAGTTCCTTCCTTGTGACCACTTTGAAAGAAAATCCTGCTCTCGTAAATAGTTTCCGATCATTTACTAGGTGAACTTTGAAGCCTGTAAGTGGTTGTAAGCTGCTGCATTTAATGAAAGGCGTTTTAAACAATCGTTAGTGCAAATTATATAACTTCCTAATAATAACGCACCTTGTGTTTAGTTGATTGACATACAGTCATGTGTACGGAATTTAGGCTTCGGTCGAAAGGTGTGTTGTTTTTGGCAGTTAGCGCTAAAATTAAAATCTGATAGCTAGGAGGATTTTACAAGTACATATGCAGTGTATGTTTTGTCTCCGTACGCGTTTAGAATCGTAAGAATTTAGATATGGAAACTCTGTAGAACAAGAATTTTCAAATTTTGGTTTTACTGACAAGGTGAAAGACGTTAATATTTCTGCTTTCTAAAAAAAGTTATATCATGTCTTAATGATTGTATTCTAATTATGCTTTTGGATTATGCCAGAAGTTAATAACCTATTAAATTCTGCAATAGTAACAAATGACATGCTGGTTATTGGTGTCTTTGAAGAGTAAGTATTGGTGGTAATGAAATTGTTAAATAACATTTTTTTTGGATTACGAAGTACAGATTTTTTTTTTTTACTAGATCCCTGTGGACATGGCATATGACAAGTTTTTAAAGGCTCTTTAAACTATTGTAGCAGGCTGAAGCTATAAAATTATAATGTAAGGTCTTTATAGGTGAAACAGGCAAAAATACAAAAAGTAATTCATGTTATCTTTATGTTTTTTGTGTGTCTTTTAGCCTCACCTGAGGATATTTTTTGCATTGCCTTTTTTTTTTCTTTCAGTTGATCAGCAGCCTAGCCAGGTTCGGTAGCCAGGTTCTGTGTTTTATTGTCTTGTTACATCTGTATTTATACCAGTTGATTTTAATTCTATCAATTTTTATTCCAAAGGTTAGGGCGTTTCTTATCTTCATTCCAGGGAGTAAAGATTATGTAGCTTAAGCGTGATTGTTCGTAGTTAAAGTGATTCACTACCCGCCTGGCACTTAGTTAAGGGGTTTTATTCCCTCCCTAACTTCAGGGGAAAATACCTACCTGGGGAAACAACCTTTGTCGGAGAGGTGACCTTGGTTAAAACACATACCCCCAAGAAGGGGAGCAAACATATTAAGAACAGTATGCCATATATGCCAGGTCCCTTGAAACATATGCTGTGCAGATGTTTCTTCCCTGCAGCGACTGTGTCAAGCAGCAAGGATGGACTGGCTTCTGGCAAATTTCCCCCTTTTTTATTTTTTAAATGATAGCGTATGTAAATCAGCGGCCACCTCTCGGATTGGGTTGTTTAAGACTCGGAAGAAGACTGACAAGCAATGATAGCGAGCATAGCTATAAACATAGTGGATGGAGTGCACAAGGAGCCTTGTAGAAGGTTGCTGGCCTCTTCAGTCAAGGATTTCAGCTGTCCTCAAGTCGGTGGTTTGGTTGTCCTTGTTGATCTGGCTAGCGGGCGGCGTCATTGGTGATGGGCTTCCCGAAGTGTCGGCGCATTGAACGGCTGGATCAAAGGGTCTATCGGCCATGCTTGATGGTGGTGTGGGTGTCCGGGGAGGAGTCAGCTGTGCCCTCTGGGTCGGCTGATATGGATGATACCGGGGAGGAGGAGGAGGAGGCGGAGATGGAGGGTAGTAGAGAGAAAAAGAAGAGAAAGCAAAAGAACTACAAGGCATGGAAGTGTTTAGAAAAAAGAGGGAGAAGAAAGGGAAGAAGGCAGCATCCTGACACAGCCCTTTCCTTCAGCTGCCCCTTTCCCTGTGGTCCGAGGTAGAAATGGGAAACAAGTCCTGTTGCAGTGAGAGGGCAGCTGCTGTCAGCCAGTCTCTGTCTTTACCTGGGTCCCGATCTGAGCTGGGCGTGGGAAGTGAAACAGCCATGGGGGCAGGAGACCTCCCTCAGAAGGGGTGAGGGTTCAGGCCTCTGCAAAGTTGGGGGGGTGAGGGTATGTGTCCCACCTCTGTTGACCCCCAAATTGTCTCCTGATGGCCCCTCTGTGACTGTGCCTGTCTTAGGTTGTTCCTTCCCTGAGGAATCTTACCCATCTCTGGCTAACCAGCCATCCTCCGGGGCCAAGCAGGGTGATGTGAGGTGTGCGAATGAGGGAGGGGCAGCGCCCCCCTGCAGGAGGTTCAGTTCTGTCTCCTTGGTAGCCTAAGCCCCCGTGGCCTCCACGCCAAGCACCTGCCTTGGGCTCCCCTCGCCTGCAAATGGACTGTGAGAAGAGCGTCCCTCTTGACACAAGGGCAAGAGGGGCCAATACAGGACAAAGGAGGAACGGCCTGTCAGCATGTAGTCCCGGGACAGGGCTTTCTCAGCCCAGGATGTCAGGCTCTTGGCACAAGACAACTCCACGTATGGGGCATATACCAGACACCCCCTAGTCACAGCAGAAAAGGGAGGTTCCCTTCCTGGAACAGTAGGGTAGGGAGATTCTAGAAAAGGCTGTGTTCAGGAGAGAAGGAGAAAGGCCAAAGAACCAGCAAACAAGTAGATTAAAAAAAAAAAAAGAAAAAGGAAAGGAGATGTGGGGCAAAGCTGGGACATATGGACAGACAAACAGGAGGCACATGTGATCCTCCCAATGGACAGGTGGTTCCAGCTCAGGGCTGCACATCTGCTGCAGACGGGCACTGGTCAGGTGTGCTAGGGGGTCCCTGTTCGGGTGTCAGATGTTGGGGTCCAGCCCCAGCAGGTCCAGGGGTTCCCAAAGGTGTGGACGGAGTCGACGAAGAATGAAGGACACGGAGGCAGCATTCAGTTGATC